>NC_057806.1:428712798-428742747 GCF_018294505.1 Triticum aestivum
GGCCTCCTCTTTTTGTGTCTTGAGGTAGAGTCCAAGTCTCCCGGGTCTTGTTCGTTGAGAAAATCACGTTCCTGAAGGTTTCATTCCGTTTGGACTCCGTTTGATATTCCTTTTCTTCGAAACCCTAAAACAGGAAAAAACAGCAATTCTGGGATGGGCCTCCGGTTAATAGGTTAGTCCCAAAAATAATATAAAAGTGGAAAATAAAGCCCAATAATGTCCAAAACAGTAGATAATATAGCATGAAGCAATCAAAAATTATAGATACGTTGGAGACGTATCACCTCGCAAATCTGAATTTAGAGATTTTCTTGCTAGCATAACTGTGGGAGAATCTAGAGATATAACACAAGCTACCATAGGGAGCATTCACTTTCCTGATGTACATTATTTTGCTCTCTTAATAGGTAGATGCATTAATGGTAAAGATGAGCAATGTCACATGTGTGTCCCTGACCTCAGTATTCTTACGAGTGCTGTGTTAGGAGATAAATCTTATTATTTGGGAGCCATTGTTGCACGTAGGTTGCATCTTAATAGATTTAATGGATATTTCTTTGATGGAATTTATGCAACCTGCATAGCTAATTTTCTTGGTATAGCCATACGCGAAGATGATATTGAATTACCCCTGCTTATGTAGACTTTAATGCTATGGTTCACCACCAGTTTGTCGAGAGGAATGAATCACCTCTCCAGTATCGACTAATCTTTGACAGACGTCGTGCTGTCCATATTAATCTCCCTGCTCCTGCCTTCTTTGATCATCAGGCAAAAGGAAGATATGTTATTACCACAGAGGAGGCAGATGAGTACGAGAGGAGAGCGAAGGCCGCTTGTCGCCACGCTGCAGCTCAGGAGGCGATAGCTGCTGCATCTTAGTACGACCCCAGCTACTATTATGGATATCCGCCAGGCCAGCCGTGGCCATAGATCAACTTAGGCTAAAAGCCTAAGCTTGGAGGAGTACGTATTTCCCACCGACATTACATTTATGTTCACACACTCATTGCTAGATGTTGGTGCTCATACTTTTTTGATTGTATCATCCATGCTACTTTATTTCCTTTTTATGCTTTCTTCTTGTAGCTTTTAATTAGTTTACTTTCCATGCTTGTAGTAATAATTAAAAAGAAAACCCAAAAAGATTTCCTGTTCTTCTTTTACTTGTTGGGAGCTCTCCCGTGTAAATAGTTTTATTTCTTTTCTTTTCTTTGGGGGTCGATGGGAGAAGACCATAATTAAATTGTTGAAGTGGCTCTTGTATGCATAATTGTTGATCTGACAAAAGAGCCCATATTGCCTTGTCTTCTCCTGTTTATTGAATGCTTGCAGATTCTAGCTTAGTCCAATGCACGTGCACTATTATTATTATTATTCACATCGTTCGGTCATGCAAGTGAAAGGAAATTATGACGATATATGATGGACTGGCTGATATGAGAAAAGCTGGTATGAACTCGACCTCTTTTGTTTTTGTAAATATGATTAGTTCATCGTTCCTGATTCAGCCTATTATGAATAAACATGTTTGCAATGACAACTAGAGATCATAGTTTCTTGTGCCATGCTTGATTAGCTATGAGTTATAATGGTTTACCTTGCGTGCCAACATGCTATTAAAATGGTTGAGATGTGGTATGATAGGGTGGTATCCTCCTCTGAATGATTTAAGTGACTTGACTTGGCGCATGTTCACGCATGTAGTTGAAACAAAATCAACATAGCCTTCATGATATTTATGTTCATGGTGGATTATATCCTACTCATGCTTGCATTCGGTGTTGATTAATTTTAATGCATGTTCATGACTGCTGTCGCTCTCTAGCTAGTTGCTTCCCAGTATTTTGCTAGCCTTCACCAGTACTAAGCGGGAATACTGCTTGTGCATCCAAACTCCATAAACCCCAAAGTTATTCCACATGAGTCCACTATACCTACCTATATACAGTATCTACCTGCCGTTCCAAGTAAATTTGTATGTGCCAAACTCTAAACCTTCAAATAAATATCCTGTTTTGTATGCTCGAATAGCTCATGTATCAACTAGGGTTGTCTGTATCTTCCATGTTAGGCGGGTTATTCTCAAGAGGAGTGGACTCCGCTCCTCACTCACGAGAAAGTGGCTGGTCATCGGGATGCCTAGTCTCATGCTTTATGCAAACTAAATCAAAATAATTGCAAACAAAACTCCCCCTGGGACTCTTCTTAGTTGGAGGCACTCGTTGTTTCGAGCAAGCCATGGATTGATGCTTGTTGGTGGAAGGGGGAGTATAAACTTTACCATTCTGTTTGGGAACTGCCTATAATGTGTGTAGCATGGAAGATATCGCCATCTCTTAGTTGTTATGTTGACAATGAAATTATACCGCTCAAAATATTATTGACCTCTATTTCAAAACCGACCTCTGGCACCTCTACAAATCCCTGCTTCCCTCTGTGAAGGGCCTATCTATTTACTTTTATGCTGAGTCATCATCCTCTTATTAAAAAGCACCAGTTGGAGAGCACCGATGTCATTTGCATTCATTACTGTTAGTTTAGATTGAGTATGACTTGACTGGATCACTTTTACCATGAATTACAATGTCTAGTCAGTCCTTGATCTTTAAAGGTGCTCTGCATTTATGTTTTGCGGTCTCAGAAAGGGCTAGAGAGATACCATCTTGTTATATCATATTATAATTGTTTTGAGAAAGTGTTGTCATCCGAGATTTATTATTATTGCTTGCTAGTGGATTATGCCATTGATATGAGTAAACATGAGACATATGTGTTATTGTGAATGTGGTTAGTTCATGATCTTTGCTGAAAACTTGAATGTTGGCTTTACATATTTACAACAACCAGAGCAAACATAGTTTGTAAAAGTTTTTCTTTATCACTTTCAGTTTATCAACTGAATTTCTTGAGGACAAGCAAAGGTTTAAGCTTGGGGGAGTTGATACGTCTTCGTCGTATCTACTTTTCCAAACACTTTTGCCCTTGTTTTGGACTCTAACTTGCATGATTTGAATGGAACTAACCCGGACTGACGGTGTTTTCAGCAGAATTACCATGGTTTTATTTACGTGTAGAAACAAAAGTTCTCGGAATGACCTGAAACTTCACGGAGCAACTTTTTGAAAAATATAAAAAATACCTGCAAAAGATGAAGGCCAGGGGGCCCACCACCTGTCCACGAGGGTGGGGTGCGCCCCCTACCTCGTGGGCCCCATGGAGCTCCTCCGACTCCAACTCCAACTCTATATATTGTGTTTCGGGGATAAAAACACCAGAGAGAAGAATTCATCGCATTTTACGATATAGACCCGCCGCCAAGCCCTAAAACCTCTCGGGAGGGCTGATCTAGAGTCCGTTCGGGGCTCCGGAGAGGGGAATCCGTCGCCATCGTCATCATCAACCATCCTCCATCACCAATTTCATGATGCTCACCGCCATGCGTGAGTAATTTCATCGTAGGCTTGCTGGACGGTGATGGGTTGGATGAGATCTATCATTTATTCGAGTTAGTTTTGTTAGGGTTTGATCCCTAGTATCCACTATGTTCTGAGATTGATGTTGTTATGACTTTGCTATGCTTAATGCTTGTCACTAGGGCCCGAGTGCCATGATTTCAGATCTGAACCTATTATGTTTTCATCAATATATGAGAGTTCTTGATCCTATCTTGCAAGTCTATAGTCACCTATTATGTGTTATGATCCGTTAACCCCGAAGTGACAATAATCGGGATACTTACCGGTGATGACCGTAGTTTGAGGAGTTCATGTATTCACTATGTGTTAATGCTTTGTTCCGGTAGTCTATTAAAAGGATGCCTTAATATCCCTTAGTTTCCGTAAGGACCCCGCTGCCACGGGAGGGTAGGACAAAAGATGTCATGCAAGTTCTTTTCCATAAGCATGTATGACTATATTCAGAATACATGCCTACATTACATTGATGAACTGGAGTTAGTTCTGTGTCACCCTAGGTTATGACTGTTACATGATGAACCGCATCTGGCATAATTCTCCATCACTGACCCATTGCCTACGAGGTTTCCATATATTGTTCTTCGCTTATTTATTTTTCCGTTGCTATTGCTATCATCACTACAAAATACCAAAAACATTACTTTTACTACTGTTACCTTTTGCTACCGTTACCACTACTATCATATTACTTTGCTACTAAATACTTTGCTGCAGATACTAAGTTTCCAGGTGTGGTTGAATTGACAACTCAGCTGCTAATACTTGAGAATATTCTTTGGCTCCCCTTGTGTCGAATCAATAAATTTGGGTTGAATACTCTACCCTCGAAAACTGTTGTGATCCCCTATACTTGTGGGTTATCAGTATGTCAATGTTTGCGGCCAAGCGACGGTGCTGAGGTGTTTGAGATTCATTCCCATTTCTTGCATGGGACCCAGTCAAGGACACACATTTGATTTTTCAACCCATTTTTATGCACTCGAGCATGTGCATGTAGTTCAAAATTGAATTATGCACATAAATGCCTAACAAACTCAGTTAATGTATAAAAATGTCCAAACGAACCCCGAAAAATTCCACAATTGACACTCTTGTTGTTCTATGTTGACACCAGAAAAAATTTGAAAGCAAGAAGAGGGAATGAATATTGTTTTGTCCACAAAGGTGACACGTTCCCTACCGGAACCATTAATCTTGTTGTGAGAAGTTCTGGTTTGTGAGAAGCTTATACCAAAACTTGCCCCAAATGGGACAATCTTTTTACCACAACATGTTGAAAAAGGAACGAGAAAAGGGTCTAGAGTGGGGGTGATTAGACCCTCAACAAGTAAAAGTGGCAATTTTTAAGTTCCCCAAGTTAAGATGGAGTTTTAGCACAAGTTTAAGCATTCACAATACATTTCAAGCAAGTATGGCAAGAGTATGAGCAGCGGAAAGAGTAAAGCATGCTAATTGCAAGAAAGTAAAGGGATGGGATTGAAGTGTGCAAACACAATGAAGACATGGAGATTTTTGGCATGGTTCCGATACGTGGTGCTATCGTACATCCACATTGATGGAGACTTCAACCCACGAAAGGTAATGGTTGCGCGAGTCCACGGAGGGCTCCATCCATGAAGGGTCCACGAAGAAGCAACCTTGTCTATCCCACCATGTCCATCGCCCACGAAGGACTTGCCTCACTCGGGTAGATCTTCACGAAGTAGGCGATCTCCTTGCCCTTACAAAATTCTTGGTTCAACTCCACAATCTTGTCGGAGGCTCCCAAGCGACACTTAAACAATCTAGGAGACACCACTCTCCAAAAGGTAATAGATGTTGTGTTGATGATGAACTCCTTGCTCTTGTGCTTCAAATGGTAGTCTCCCCAACACTCAACTCTCTCTCTCGCTGATTTGGATATGGTGGAAAGATGATTTGAGTGGAAAGCAACTTTGGGAAGGCTAGAAATCAAGAATGTTGTGGTAGAATTGGAATGTCTTGATCTCAACACATGAGTAGGTGGTTCTCTGATACGTCTCCAACGTATCTACTTTTCCTAACGCTTTTCCACTTGGTTTGGACTCTAATTTGCATGATTTGAATGAAACTAACCCCGGACTGACGCTGTTTTCCGCAGAACTACCATGGTGTTGTTTTTGTGCAGAAATAAAAGTTCTCGAAATGGAACGAAACTTTGCGATGATTTTTTTATATCAATAATAAGAATTTCTGGAGCCAAGACCTGCCGGACAGGGGCACCTGGGTAAGCACAACCCACCAGGGCGCGCCCCCATCTCCTGGCACGCCCAGGTGGGCTGTCCCCACCTGGTGGCCCCGCCAACCCTGAAACCAACGCTATAAAATCCTATTTTTGGAGAAAAAAATGAGGGAGAAAGAATTATCACGATCAACGAGATGGAGCCGCCGCCAAGCCCTGTTCTTCCTCAGGAGGGCAAATCTGGAGTCTGTTTGGGGCTCCGGAGAGGGGGATCTTCGTTCTTCGTCATCACCAACCCTTCTTCATCGCCAATTCCGTGATGCTCCCCACCGGGAGTGAGTAATTCCTTCGTAGGCTCGCTGGTCGGTGAGGAGTTGGATGAGATCCATCATGTAATCGAGTTAGTTTTGTTAGGGCTTGATCCGTAGTATCCACTATGTTCTTAGATTGATGTTGCTATGACTTTGCCATGCTTAATGCTTGTCATTTTGCGCCCGGGTGCCATGATTTCAGATCTGAACCGTTTATGTTATCATCATTATATCCATGTTCTAGATCAGATCTTGCAAGTTATAGTCACCTACTACATGTTATGATCCGGTAACCACGGAGTGATAATAACCGGGACTTCTTCCGGTGATTACCGTAGTTTGAGGAGTTCATGTATTCACTAGGTGTTAATGCTTTGTTCCGGTTCTCTATTAAAAGGAGGCCTTAATATCCCTTAGTTTCCAATATGGACCCTGCTGCCACAGGAGGGTAGGACAAAAGATGCCATGCAAGTTCTTTTAATAAAGCACATATGACTATTTACGGAATACATGCCTACATTATATCGATGAACTGGAGCTAGTGCTGAATAGCCGTAGGTTATAACTGTTACATGATGAATATCATCCAACAAGTCACCGATCTAATGCCTACGAATTTATCTTATATTTTTTCTGCTAAGTTACTACTGCTATCATCACTGTTACGCTTGCTACAAAATTATGGCCATCACTGTTATTGTTACTATTGCTGTTGTCATTACTATCAAAACTATCAAACTACTTTGCTACTGATCACTTTGTTGCAGATAATTAATCTCCAGGTGTGGTTGAATTGACAACTCAGCTACTAATACCTTCAAATATTCTTTGGATCCCCTTGTGTCGAATCTATAAATTTGGTTGAATACTCTACCCTTGAAAACTATTGCGATCCCCTATACTTGTGGGTTATCAAGACCTTTTTCTGGCGCCGTTGACGGGGAGCATAGCTATATTTGTTGAGTCACTTGGGATTATTATCAATTTATCACTATGAAGAATCTGAAGGATCTAAGACTAAGATATTTCCCTCAAGTACGAGGGGAGGTAAGAAACTGCCATCCAGTTCTGCTTTAGATTCACCTTTTGTTCTGAGTAAACTTGCAACACCACCACATGCTATTAATTCTGATATGCCGCAAGTTATTGATGATACTATTTCTACTATGACTGATGCTTATGATGATGCTAGTACCTTGCTTGATAATGATGATGTGCCACTTGGTGAATTTCTTGATGAACAAATTGCTAGAGTAATACAACATGATGTTGTTGAATCTGATGATGAGCTTGAAACTGAATCTCCCGAAACACCTACTAGAACTAGCCTTCCTAGATATGAATTGCCTAAGGTACCGGAAGGTTATGTTATGAGTGAAGAAACAACTAGAGATATTCTTGCTTGCAATGATAGAGATGATCTAGAGAAATTATTACACAAGTATAAATAAAAATCACTGAATGCTAGATTGAAATGTGATCCTAAGTTTGCTACTTCACCTATCTTTATTGATGATAAGGATCATGAATTCTCTGTCGACCCAGAGTTAATTACTTTGGTTGAATCTGATCCTTTCCATGGTTATGAAACTGAAACTATTTTGGCACATCTTACTAAGTTGAATGATATAGCCACCCTTTTTACTCATGATGAGAAAACCCGCTACTACTTTATTCTCAAATTATTTCCTTTCTCATTAAAGGGTGATGCTAAAGCTTGGTACAATACTCTTGCTCCTGGTTGTGTGCGTAGTCCCCAGGACATGATTTATTACTTCTCTGGAAAATATTTCCCTACTCATAAGAAACAAGCTGTCTTGCAGGAAATATTTAAGTTTGCCTAAACTAAAGAAGAGAGTCTCCCACAAGTTTGGGGGAGGCTTTGCCAGTTACTTAATGCTTTGCCTGATCATCCTCTTAAGAAAAATGAAAAACTTGATATCTTCTATAATGGACTAACCGATGCTTCTAGGGACTTCCTAGATAGTTGTGTTGGTTGTGTTTTCAAGGAACAAACTGTTGGACAAGCTGAGGAATTATTGAATAACATATTGAAAAATTATGATGATTGGACTATTCCTGAACCACCGCCTAAACCCACTCCGAAGAAGAGGGGTATATTATATCTCAGTCCTGAAGATATGCAAGAGGCAAAGAAATCTATGAAGGAAAAAATGTATTAAAGTTGAGGATGTTAAAAAATTACCTCCTATTGAAGAAGTACATGGGCTTAATACACCACCACTGCCTAAGGTGGTAGAGGTAAATTCTCTTATGATGTTTAACAATAGTGATAATCCTCACAACATGCATCCTAGTCAATGCATTTATGAGTTTGAAAACTACATTAGAAAACAAGACCACTTCAACGCAAATGTTATGAAACAATTGAAATACAATTCTGATATGATTGCTCGCTTCAGTGACTTGTTATTTAGAATATCAAATGATGTTAGAGGTGTGGGAAAACATGCTTCTATGGTTCAAACTCAAATAGAACAAGTTGCTAAATCTCAAAGAGAATTGCTTGATAAAATGAATAATAATATGCACGATTTTGCTGTTAGAGTTGCAACTAGAGGAGGTAAAATGACTCAGGAACCACTTTATCCTAAGGGACACCCTAAAAGAATTGAACAAGATTCATAAAGAGCTAACACTGGTGTACCTAGTTCTTCTAGAAATAAAAATAAAAAAGAACGATAGGACTTTACATGCTCCTAGTGAACCTGGAATAGAAAAACCTCCTGACAATGATAATGAAGTTTCTATCTCAGATGTTGAAACTCAATCTGGTAATGAACACTCACCTAGTGATAATGAAAAAGATAATGATGAGGTTCATGAATACTCTCAACCAACCAATGATAAAGAACCAGACAATGATGTTGAGATAGAACCACCTGTTGATCTTGATAACCCATAACCTAAAAATAAAAGATATGACAAAAGAGACTTTGTTGCTAGAAAACATGGGGAAGAAAGAGAACCGTGGGTTTTAAAACCTATGCCTTTTCCACCCAAGTCAACTAAAAGGAAAGATGATGAAGAATTTGAACGCTTTACTGAGATGCTGAGGCGAGTCCTTTTGCGTACTCACTTGACTGATATCTTGAAAATGCCTCCATATGCAAAGTATATGAAAGGCATCATCACAAATAAGAGAAAAATACCGGAAGCTAAAATCTCCACTATGCTTGCTAATTACACTTTTAAAGATGGAGTACCTAAAACACTTGGAGATCCGGGAATACCGACTATACCTTGCTCTATCAAAAAGAATTATGTGAAAACTGCTTTGTGTGACTTAGGAGCTGGTGCTAGTGTTATGCCTTTCTCTTTATATAAAAGACTTGATTTGAATAAACTCACACCTACTGAAATATCTTTGCAAATGACTGACAAATCAACTACCATACCTATCAGTATATGTGAGGATGTGCCCGTTGTTGTTGCTAATGTTACTATTTTGACTGACTTTGTTATACTTGAGATGCCCGAGGATGACAACATGTCGATTATCCATGTTAGACCATTCTTGAATACTGCAGGGGCTGTTATTGATTGCAATAAAAGCAAGATCACTTTTCATATTAGTGGCAATGAGCATACGGTGCACTTTCCTAAGAAACAATTCCAAGTGAATGGTATTAATGTTATTGAAAAATCTCCTACAATCACTATTGGAAGTTTTCAAATACCTATACCTACTGTCAAAAAGAAATATGAAATGCTTATTGTTGGGGAAATGCATATCCCCATTGAGGTAACTTAGTGATTTACCAAAGTTCTTCGGTTTCATGCTAATCAAAACTGGTTGTTAATAAGACTTGATCAACCTTATTAATGGATCATTTTTGAATGGTATGAAGTTGATGAATTTAGTAAGAACTACCTTCTGTCCTTACCTTTTGTTTTCTATTTTTATTAGTTCAATAAAATAAAATGCCATGTTTTGTCTGTTTTCTGAATCTCCAGTGCAATAAAAAATGACCCAAAAATAAAAGTTCTCAGAATGCCCTGAAAATTTTACACGATTTTTTTCTGAATATTTCTGAATTTATGGTACAAATAATACCAGAGGGAGGTGCACCAGGTGGGCACAACCCACCTGGGCATGCCAGGACCCCCAGGTGCACCCTGGTGGGTTGTGGGCCCCACGTGGGCCCCCTCACTTACCTCTTCATCCCACATCATCACTTACCTTCAGAAAAAAAATCTCCATTCCTCTCTCTCCCATGTTCTTGAGCTCAAACCTACGGATTTCGATTTCTTTGCTCGAAGCTCCGTTTCCGAAACTATTTCAAGGGATTGTTGCTTGGTCTGTGATCCACCGTTTGTCCAATTAGTTTTTGCTTTAGTGGTTTATATTTTAAATAATTAGCTACTCTTGGCGCTGCTGTAGATGTGTTTGCATATTAAATTCTTAGTGTTCTAAGTAGTTTGAATGCTTGCTATGGCTTCTATGTATCCCTATGAGTAGTTGATATCAATTTTATAAAGTTTTGTTGACAAATTTTTGTCACTCCAAAATTTTTATTTTTAAAAAATTGTACGCGGACATGAATATCTTCAGGAAGTTTGGCTCTAAGAAGAACTCCAAGGGTGTTATTGGGGGGTCTTCTCACAGTGATCTCCACCCTCGGAGGTTCACGGAGGTACGGCCATGCGAATGGCCGCACACCCCGTTCCTGAAAGAGGCTAGAATTCTTCAGGAGTTCATACAATACGTTGCAAACGACAGCCTCGTGCTACCTCTTGAGCATGCGCTGGTTTTCCCTTGAAGAGGAAAGGGTGATGCAACAAAGCAGCGTAAGTATTTTCCTAAGTTTTTGAGAACGAAGGTATCAATCCAGTAGGAGACCACGCGTGAGTCACCTCGTACCTACACAAACAAATAAGAACCTCGCAACCAACGCGATAAAGGGGTTGTCAATCCCTTCACGGCCACTGATACGTCTCCAACGTATCTATAATTTTTGATTGCTCCATGCTATATTATCTATTGTTTTGGACTATATTGGGTTTTATTTTCCACTTTTATATTATTTTTGGGACTAACCTATTAACCGGAGGCCTAGCCCAAAAATGCTGTTTTTTTGCCTATTTCAGTGTTTCGAAGAAACATAATATCAAACGGAGTCCAAACAGAAAAATCCTTTTCGGAACATGATTTTCTTCTTGGATAAGACCCAGGAGACTTGGACCCTACTCCAAGAAGTACCGGAGGCGGTCACGAGGGTAGGGGGCGCCCCCCCCCCCTACAGGGCGCGCCCCCTGCCTCGTGGGCCCCTCGGTGCTCCACCAACGTACTCCTTCCTTCTATATATGCCCACGTACCCCCCAAACGATCAGAACAGGAGCCAAAAACCTAATTCCACCACCGCAACTTTCATTATCCACGAGATCCCATCTTGGGGCCTGTTCCAGAGCTCCACCGGAGAGGGCCGTCATCACGGAGGGCTTCTACATCATCATAGCCCCTCCGATGAAGTGTCAGTAGTTTACCTCAGACCTTCGGGTCCATAGTTATTAGCTAGATGGCTTCTTCTCTCTTTTTGGATCTCAATACAATGTTCTCCCCCTCTCTTGTGGAGATCTATTCGATGTAATCTTCTTCTTTTGCGGTGTGTTTGTTGAGACCGATGAATTGTGGGTTTATAATCAAGTCTATCTATGAACAATATTTGAATCTTCTCTGAATTCTTTTATGTATGATTGGTTATCTTTGCAAGTCTCTTCGAATTATCCGTTTGGTTTGGCCAACTAGATTGGTAGTTCTTGCCATGGGAGAAGTGCTTAGCTTTGGGTTCGATCTTGCGGTGTTCTTTCCCAGTGACAGAAGAGGCAGCAAGACACGTATTGTGTCGTTGCCATCGAGGATAACAAGATGGGGTTTATTTCATATTGCATGAATTTATCTCTCTACATCATGTCATCTTGCTTAAAGCGTTACTCTGTTTTTAACTTAATACTCTAGATGCATGCTGGATAGCGGTCGATGAGTGTAGTAATAGTAGTAGATGCAGAATCGTTTCGATCTACTTGTCACGGACGTGATGCCTATATACATGATCATGCCTAGATATTCTCATAAGTATGCTCAATTCTGTCAATTGCTCAACAGTAATTTGTTCACCCACCGTAGAAAACTTATGCTCTTGAGAGAAGCCACTAGTGAAACCTATGCCCCCCGGGTCTATTCTCATCATATCAATCTCCATCACTTTAATATTTCTTTGTTTTTACTTTGCCTTTTACTTTTCACTATGCATCTTTATATCAAAAATACCAAAAAATATTATCTATCGGATCTCACTTCCGTAAGTGACCGTGAAGGGATTGACAACCCCTAATCGCGTTGGTTGCGTTGAGCTCTTTGTGCTGTGTAGGTACGAGGGACTTGCGCGTGGCCTCCTACTGGATTGATACCTTGGTTCTCAAAAACTGAGGGAAATACTTACGCTACTCTACTGCATCATCCTTTCCTCTTCGGGGAAAACCAACGCAAGCTCAAGAGGTAGCAAGAAGAATTTCTGGCGCCGTTGCTGGGGAGTCTACGCAAAAATTCAACATACCAAGTACCCATCACAATCCCTATCTCCCGCATTACATTAGTTGCCATTTGCCTCTCGTTTTCCTCTCCCCCACTTCACCCTTGCCGTTTTATTCGCCCTCTCTTTCTCCTTCCCCTTCTCCTTCTCTGTTTTCCTTTTTCTCGCTTGCTTGTCGTTATGTCTGAATTTGGGGAAATTATTGCCGATATGGACAATAATAATATCATGGAGAATTCTGATGCTCCTACTGAAGAACCCCCTACCTTGCATACAAAAAAATTTCGTGTTGGTAGTGGTAATATTATTGGAAAAGGAGTTGTCCAAGATTTCTTTACTTGTGTCGATACTTTGCCCTCTATGGGCGGTTCTATTCTTCATAGAACTAGTAGTCTTGCGGACGCTACTGCCATGCTTATAGTTGAACTTGAAAGACAATTTATGCACATGCATCCTTGCATCCAACGAATCTTCTTAGAATTCTCTAATATTGAGCATTCTTCTGTTAAGCGTGCCTCTACTATCTTTTTGGCTCATGAGTTTAGATTTATAATAAAAGAGGCCAAAGAAATCTTTGCGCATTATAGGGTGGATGCTAGTCATCCTCCCATTGAAGCTATCCTTTTTAATCAAGAAGACATGATGCGTTTGCAATCTTTAGATCATATTGCTTACAATGAAAATCTTAGGAAAAAGGTTCCTGCCGATGTTCTAGTTGATAAAATTTCCAAGCTTAATGATGATTTTGCTATTCAGAATAATGGACTGGGTTTTCCTCTTGAACAAAGGCTTGTAGCTTTTTGCCAAAAGAATGCTCTTAATGATGAATTGATTGTGCAATATAAAGGGCCTAGGGATTTGTGAAACTTTCTTTTGAGTGCGTTGAATACTAAGAAAAGTTGGATGATTGATAATTGTTTTGAGATATGGAGGTAGTAATATCAAAGTCATGCTAGTAGAGTAATTGTGAATTTGAGAAGTGCTTGAGTTAAAGTTTGCAAGTCCCGTAGCGTGCACGTATGGTTAACATTATGCAACAAATTTGTAACATGAGGTGTTATTTGATTGTCCTCCTTATGAGTGGCGGTAAGGGACGAGCGATGGTCTTTTCCTACCAATCAATCCCCCTAGGAGCATGCGCGTAATACTTTGGTTTTTGATGGCTTGTAGATTTTTGCAATAAGTATATGAGTTCTTTATGACTAATGTTGAGTCCATGGATTATACGCACTCTCACCCTTCCATCATTGCTAGCCTCTACGGTACCGTGCATTGCCCTTTCTCACATTGAGAGTTGGTGCAAACTTCACCGGTGCATCCAAACCCCGTGATATGATACGCTCTTTCACACATAAACCTCCTTATATCTTCCTCAAAACAGCCACCATACCTACCTATTATGGCATTTCCATAGCCATTCCGAGATATATTGCCATGCAACTTTCCACCATCCAGTTTCTCATGACACATTCATCATTGTCATATTGCTTAGCATGATCATGTAGTTGACATAGTATTTGTGGCAAAGCCACCATTCATAATTTTTACTTGTCACTCTTGATTCATTGCATATCCCGGTACACCGCCGGAGGCATTCATATAGAGTCATACTTTGTTCTAGTATCGAGTTGTAATCATTGAGTTGTAAATAAATAGAAGTGTGATGATCATCATTCAATAGAGCATTGTCCCAAAAAAGAAAGGCCAAAAAAAGTCCCAAAAAAACAAAAAGGGGCAATGTTACTATCCTTTTTTCCACACTTGTGCTTCAAAGTAGCACCATGTTCTTCATATAGAGAGTCTCTTGAGTTATCACTTTCATATACTAGTGGGAATTTTTCATTATAGAACTTGGCTTGCATATTCCAACAATGGGCCTCCTCAAGTGCCCTAGGTCTTCATGAGCATGCAAGTTGGATGCACACCCACTTAGTTTCCTTTGTTGAGCTTTCATACATTTATAGCTCTAGTGCATCCGTTGCATGGCAATCCCTACTCCTCGCATTAACATCAATGGATGGACATCTCCCTAGCCCATTGATTAGCGTTGTTGATGTGAGACTTTCTCCTTTTTTGTCTTCTCCACACAACCCCCATCATTATATTCTATTCCACCCATAGTGCTATATCCATGGCTCACGCTCATGTATTGCGTGAAAGTTTATGAGTTTGAAATTATTAAGGTATGAAACAATTGCTTGGCTTGTCATCGGGGTTGTGCATGATGAGAGCATTCTTGTGTGACGAAAATGGAGCATGACTAAACTATATGATTTTGTAGGGATGAACTTTCTTTGGCCATGTTAACTTGAGAAAACATAATTGCTTTGTTAGTTTGCTTGAAGTGTTATTATTCTTTATGTCAATATGAACTTTTGTCTTGAATCTTTCTAATCTGAATATTCATACCACATTTAAGAAATTTTGCATTGAAATTATGCCAAGTAGCACTCCGCATCAAAAATTCTCTTTTTATAATTTACCTACTCGAGGACGAGCAGGAATTAAGCTTGGGGATGCCTGATACGTCTCCAACGTATCTATAATTTTTGATTGCTCCATGCTATATTATCTACTGTTTTGGACTATATCGGGCTATACTGGGCTTTATTTTCCACTTTTATATTATTTTTAGGACTAACCTATTAACCGGAGGCCCAGCCCAGATTTGCTGTTTTTTTGCCTATTTTAGTGTTTCGAAGAAACAGAATATCAAACGGAGTCCAAATAGAAAAATCCTTTTTGGAACATGATTTTCTTCTCGGATAAGACCCAGGAGACTTGGACCCTATTCCAAGAAGTACCGGAGGCAGTCACGAGGGAAGGGGGCGCCCCCACCCCTACAGGGCGCGCCCCCCTGCCTCATGGGCCCCTCGGTGCTCCACCGACGTACTCCTTCCTTCTATATATACCCACGTACCCTCAAACGATCAGAACAGGAGCCAAAAACCTAATTCCATTGCCGCAACTTTCTGTATCCACGAGATCCCATCTTGGGGCCTATTCCGGAGCTCCGCCGGAGAGGGCCGTCATCACGGAGGGCTTCTACATCATCATAGCCCCTCCGATGAAGTGTGAGTAGTTTACCTCAGACCTTCGGGTCCATAGTTATTAGCTAGATGGCTTCTTCTCTCTTTTTGGATCTCAATACAATGTTCTCCCCCTCTCTCGTGGAGATCTATTCGATGTAATCTTCTTCTTTTGCGGTGTGTTTGTTGAGACCGATGAATTGTGGGTTTATGATCAAGTCTATCTATGAACAATATTTGAATCTTCTATGAATTCTTTTCTGTATGATTGGTTATCTTTGCAAGTCTCTTCGAATTATCCGTTTGGTTGGCCAACTAGATTGATAGTTCTTGCCATGGGAGAAGTGCTTAGCTTTGGGTTCGATCTTGCGGTGTTCTTTCCCAGTGACAGAAGGGGCAGCAAGACACGTATTGTATCGTTGCCATCGAGGATAACAAGATGGGGTTTATTTCATATTGCATGAATTTATCTCTCTACATCATGTCATCTTGCTTAAAGCGTTACTCTGTTTTTAACTTAATACTCTAGATGCATGCTGGATAGCGGTCGATGAGTGGAGTAATAGTAGTAGATGCAGAATCATTTCGATCTACTTGTCACGGACGTGATGCGTATATACATGATCATGCCTATATATTCTTATAGCTATGCTCAATTCTGTCAATTTCTCAACAGTAATTTGTTCACCTACCGTAGAAAACTTATGCTCTTGAGAGAAGCCACTAGTAAAACCTATGGCCCCCGGGTCTATTCTCATCATATCAATCTCCATCACTTTAATCTTGCTTTGTTTTTACTTTACCTTTTACTTTTCACTTTGCATCTTTATATAAAAAATACCAAAAAATATTATCTATCGGATCTCACTTCCGTAAGTGACAGTGAAGGGATTGACAACCCCTAATCGTGTTGTGTAGGTACGAGGGACTTGCGCGTGGCCTCCTACTGGATTGATACCTTGGTTCTCAAAAACTGAGGGAAATACTTATGCTACTCTGCTGCATCATCCTTTCCTCCTCGGGGAAAACCAACGCAAGCTCAAGAGGTAGCAGCCACTTGCAAGAGTGAGATCTGATAGAGATAATAATAACAAGATAAATATTTTTGGTATTTTTATGATATAAATTGAAAGTAAAGATTGCAAAATAAAATAGATTGGAAACTTGTATGATGGAAAATAGACCCGGGGGCCATAGGTTTCACTAGTGGTTTCTCTCAAGATAGCATAAGTATTACAGTGGGTGAACAAATTACCGTCGAGCAATTGATAGAATTGAGCATAGTTATGAGAATATCTAGGTATGATCATGTATATAGGCATCACGTCCGTGACAAGTAGACCGACTCCTGCCTGCATCTACTACTATTACTCCACACATCGACCGCTATCTAGCATGCATCTAGAGTATTAAGTTCATAAGAACGGAGTAAAGCTTTAAGCAAGATGACATGATGTAGAGGGATAAACTCATGCAATATGATATAAACCCCATATTTTTATCCTCGATGGCAACAATACAATACGTGCCGTTTCCCCTACTATCACTAGGATCGAGCACTGCAAGATTGAACCCAAAGCTAAGCACTTCTCCCATTGCAAGAAAGATCAATCTAGTAGGCCAAACCAAACTAATAATTCGAAGAGACTTGCAAAGATAACCAATCATACATAAAAGAATTCAGAGAAGATTCAAATATTGTTCATAGTTAATCTTGATCATAAACCCACAATTCATTGGATCTCGACAAACACACCGCAAAAGAAGATTACATTGAATAGATCTCCAAGAGAATCAAGGAGAACTTTGTATTGAGATCCAAAGAGAGAGAAGAAGCCATCTAGCTAATAACTATGGACCCGAGGGTCTGAGGTAAACTACTCACACATCATCGGAGAGGCTATGGTGTTGATGTAGAAGCCCTCCATGATCAATGCCCCCTCCGGCGGAGCGCCGGAAAAGGCCCCAAGATGGGATCTCACGGGTACAGAAGGTTGCGGCGATGGAATTATGTTTTCTTGGTGCCCTCTAATGTTTTCAAGGTACGAGGAAGAAGTAGGTCGGTGGAGCCACGAGGGGCCCACGAGGGTGGAGGGCACGCCCAGGGGTAGGCGCGCCCCCTGCCTCGTGGCTTCCTCGTTGATTGCTTGACGTCCACTCCAAGTCCTCTGGATCACGTTTGTTCCAAAAATCACGCTCCCGAAGGGTTCATTCCGTTTGATATTCTTTTTCTGTGAAACACTGAAATAGGCAAAAAAACAGCAATTTGGGCTGGGCTTCCGGTTAATAGGTTAGTCCCAAAAATAATATAAAAGTGTGTACATAAGCCATTAAACATCCAAAACAGAATATATAATAGCATGGAACAATCAAAAATTATAGATACGTTGGAGACGTATCACCTCACCGGCTTCATCGCAGATGAGTGTGACCAGCACCAAATCCTCACAAATATCTTTGTTCAGAGTTTTACTTTCCTGCCTAGGAATAATCCCCCTGAAGTGAGTTTCAATTTATATGCTGAAAACCATCAGATACCACTTACTGAATTTTGTGATATATGCTTGATCTCTTCTGATGGGAGCTTAGCCGAGCCTAGGCCGGCTGGGTTTGAGGACTTTTATCGCACTTTGATAGTGGGAAATAAGAGAGGGGTGTCAGCCACCACGGCTGCTAGCATACACTTTTCTGCCGTACATTATTTTGCTTTATTTGTTGCTAAGTGCTTGCTTGCTAGAAAGAAAGTAGGTGCGCTCGGTGCACCGGACTTTGTTGTTTTACGCCGAGCACTAGAGGGCGACAACACCCATAGCTTGGGAGCTATTGTGGCTCGTCGCCTCCATCTTAATAAATCTCAGGGTGAAATACATGGTGGGATTTTTGCTACTCGTTTGGCAGCTCATTTTGAGGTCGAGATACACCCTCATGACTACCCTTTGACCAAGGTCTACCTAGACAGGGCAGCCATGGAACACCATCATTTTCTTGCACGAGATTATCCTGACATCCCCATCCTTTATAACCTAGTTTTTAGCATTAAAACTCCTGATATTATTCCACTGCATGCACTTGCTTTGTTTGATTCTGCTGCCAGGGGAGGATATAGGATTATGCCTCAGGACATCATCGCCTACCGGAACGCTCAAGCTGTTGCAGAAGCGGCACAACAGGAGCCCCAGCAGTGGGACGAGTGGATGCCCACTCCTCAGCACCCCTACTACCCTCCAGGCTACTGATCGACTAGCAAGTTTGGCCAAAAGCCTAAACTTGGGGGAGTACGTGTTTCCACCGACTTTACATTCATGTTCACTTATTCCATTTGTCGGTGCTCACACTTTTTCATTGTATCATCCATGCTTAGATTTATTTTTCTTGTTTTCTTCTTGTGTGTTTGAAAAACTTTAGAAAAAACCAAAAAAATTAGTTATAGTTAATTTACTTTCTACGCTTTCTTAGTAGTATTATTAAAAAGAAAACCCAAAAAGATTTACCCGTTCTTCTTTTGCTTGTTGGGAGCTTTCCTGTGTAAATAGTTTTTCTCATTTTTTATTTTCCCTTTATTTGCTTGTTCAGGAAAACCAATAACTCCAAAGTATTTCAGTGTGTTTATCTGAATTTCTTTTCTTTTTATTCGAGTTGTACCAAGGAGAATACCACAATGAAAATGTTGAGTGGCTCTCATATGAATAATTGTTGAACTAGTAAATAGCACATTTTACCTTGTCTTCTCCTGTTGAATAAAATGTTTGCAGATTCCAGCTTAGTCCATGACACTCTTGCATTATTATTATTTTTACATCATTCGAGTGAAAAGCAATAATGACGATATCTGATGAACTGGCCGTGGCAGAGAGAAACTGGTATGGACTCGACTTGCTCTGTTTGTGTAAATATGTTTAACCTAGTATCCATGATTCATCCCATTATGATTAAACATGTTTGCAATGACAATTAGAGATTGTAGTTTCTCATGCCATGCATAAGTAGCTGGGAGTTGATAATGATTTATTTTGGATATCAGCATAGTGTTGAAATGATTGTGATGTAGTATGATGAAATGGTATCCTCCTCTGAATGTTCGAGTGGCTTGACTTGGTACATGTTCATGCATGTAATTGAATCAAAACCAACATATCCTCTATGATATTTATGTTCATGGTGTTCATATCCTACTCATGCTAGTGTCCAATGTTACTTATACATAATGCATGTTTATGATCGTTGTTGCTCTCTAGTTGTCCGCTTCTCAATCTAAATTGCTAGCCTTCGCCTGTACAAAGTGGGAACTCTGCTTGTACATCAAAGACCTTGAACCCAAAGTTATTCCAGATGAGTCCACCGCTACCTATATACTGTATTACCATGTCGTCCTATGTAAATTTGCATGTGCCACCTCTAAAAACTTCTAAAAATATCTGTTTTGTGTGCCTGGATCGTTCATGGAACGATAGGAAGTAGTCGATATCTTCCATGCTAAGCGGGTTATTCTCAAGTCGAGTGTTTATTCACTCGCCATCGCACGAGAAAAGGGCAATATTAGGGATGCCCAGTCCTAAACTGCAAAATACAAAAAGAGTTAATCGGTCGAATAATCAAACAAAAACTCCCAATGGAGTCAAAACCTTTACTTTTATCGCTTGGGAACCGCCACTAGCCTATTTAGCATGAGAGATATTGATAACTGATGGTCGTGAAGTAAATAAGAAGGGTGCATGCCTCAAAATATCATTTACCTCTGTTTCAAAAACCAAGCTCTGGCACCTCTGTAAATCACTGCTTCCCTCTGCGAAGGGACTATCTATTTACTTTTATGTTGTGTCATCACCTTCTAAACAAGTGCCATAAATTGAGAAGAGCACAGTTGTCATGGTTTATGCATTGTGTGTAGCTAATGCTGGGTGCTTCATGACTGGATCTTTTCTATCATGAATTACAATGTTTAGTCATTGCTTGAAATTTGGAGGTGCTCTGCATTTATGTTTTACGGTCTCAGAAAGGGCTAGCGAGATACCACTATTGTCATATTATATCATGGTTGTTTTGGCAACGTGTTGCTGTTTGAGATATCTTATTATTGCTCGCTAGTTGATTATGTCATTGATACCAGTCATTATAATCTTTAAGAGTTATTGTCGACATGGTTAGTTATAATGTTGGCTGAAAACCTGGGTGCTGTTTAAGCTTATTTATGCAAACAAGAGCAAAAGAGTTCGTAAAACTTTTTGTTTTTCACTTTCAGTTTATCAACTGAATTTCTTGAGGACAAACAAAGGTTTAAGCTTGGGGGGAGTTGATACGTCTCCAACGTATCTACTTTTACTAACGCTTTTCCTCTTGTTTTGGACTCTAATTTGCATGATTTGAATAAAACTAACCCCGGACTGACGCTGTTTTCAGCAGAACTACCATGGTGTTGTTTTCGTGCAGAAAAAAAGTTCTTGGAATGGAATGAAACTTTGTGAGGATTTTTTATATCAATAATAAGAATTTCTGGAGCCAAGACCTACCGGGGAGGGGCACCTGGGTGGGCACAACCCACCATGGCGCACCCCCCTCTTCTAGCACGCCCGGGTGGGTTGTCCCCACCTGGTGGCCCCACTGACCCTGAAACCAACACTATAAAATCCTATTTTCGGAGAAAAAAATAAAGAGAAAGAATTATTGGTATCCACGAGACAGAGCCGCCGCCAAGCCTTGTTCTTCCTCGGGGAGGCAGATCTGGAGTCTGTTTGGGGCTCCGAAGAGGGGGATCTTCGTTCTTCGTTATCACCAACCCTTCTCCATCGCTAATTTCATGATGCTCCCCACCGGGAGTGAGTAATTCCTTCGTAGGCTCGCTGGTCGGTGAGGAGTTGGATGAGATTCATCATGTAATCGAGTTAGTTTTGTTAGGGCTTGATCCCTAGTATCCTCTATGTTCTTAGATTGATGCTGCTATGACTTTGCCATAATGCTTGTCACTTTGGGCCCGGGTGCCATGATTTCAGATCTGAACCGTTTATGTTATCATCATTATATCCATGTTCTAGATCTGATCTTGCAAGTTATAGTCACCTACTACGTGTTATGATCCGGTAACCCCGGAGTGATAATAACCGAGACTTCTTCCGGTGATTACCGTAGTTTGAGGAGTTCATGTGTTCACTATGTGTTAATGCTTTGTTCCAGTTCTCTATTAAAAGGGGGGCCTTAATATCCTTTAGTTCCCAATAGGGATAATTAGATTTATGCCCCTAGTTGTGTCCCACTCGGCTGTTTTACCCCTAATTTCAAAAAGTCACCGCTTATGTCCAAGTCACTTTGCTCCTCTTATGCTTTTGCCCTTTGACCGTTTGACCGTCAGTTTGAAAACTTTATAACTAATTCATACTAAATCAGAAAAATGCAAATAAGATACCAAAATGTTCAGAAAAACATCACCTATATGTCAGTGTCATTTGCATTCACGGAAAAAGTGTTTGAAAGTGCCCATCCGAGATTTAGCTCTTATGCTACCACCATGAATAGTAAAATCTAAAAAAATTCAAAAAAATGGTGGCAAAGAATGAGAAATGTTTTAAGTGCTCGCCAAGTTTCGTCAGGGAATGACATTCATGGGTGCCCCAGCAGAAAAAACAATCAGCACTCCAAAATAGATTATTTGTTTGCCACGACTTCCACGAATGTCGTTCCCTGATGAAACTTGGCAAGCACTTAGAACATTTGTCGTTCTTTGCCACCATATTTTTTTGATTTTTTTTAATTTTACTATTCATGGTGGTATCAAAAGAGCTAAAAATCGGATGTGCACTTTCCAACACTTTTTTCATGAATGCAAATGACACTGACATATAGGTGATGTTTTTTTGAACATTTTGGTATCTTATTTGCATTTTTCAGATTCAGTATGAATTAGTTATGAAGTTTTCAAACTGGCAGTCAAACGGTCAAAGGGCATAAGCATAAGAGGAGCAAAGTGACTTGGACAGAACCGGTGACTTTTGGAAATTAGGGGTAAAACAGATGAGTGGGACACAACTAGGGGCATAAATCTAACTATCCCTTTCCAATATGGACCCTGCTGCCACGAGAGGATAGGACAAAAGATGTCATGCAAGTTCTTTTAATAAAGCACATATGACTATTTATGGAATACATGCCTACATTATATCGATGAACTGGAGCTAGTGCCGAATAGCCCTAGGTTATAACCGTTACATGATGAATATCATCCAACAAGTCACCGATCCAATGCCTACGAATTTTTCTTATATTGTTTCTGCTAAGTTACTACTGCTATCATCACTGTTACGCTTGCTACAAAATTACGGCCATCATTGTTACTGTTACTATTGCTGCTGTCACTACTATCAAAACTATCAAACTACTATGCTACTGATCACCTTGCTACAAATAATTAATCTCCAGGTGTGGCTGAATTGACAACTCAGCTGCTAATACCTTCAAATATTCTTTGGCTTCCCTTGTGTCGAATCTATAAATTTGGGTTGAATACTCTACCCTCGGAAACTGTTGCGATCCCCTATACTTGTGGGTTATCATTCTCTCTCAGAAAATGTAAGTTGGAAGTGTAGGCATGTTCTGATGGCTCTTTCACATATGGAGAAGGGGGTGGAGGGGTACATATATCCTCCACCCAAAATCCAACCGTTACACACATTTGACCCAACTCGGTCATACCGAATGGAAGAACTCGGTGAGACCGACTTAGTTCAAAATGTGAACGTTAGGAATCTCGATGTGACCGACTGGAACAACTCGGTGGGACTGATGTGCTAGGGCTTAGGGCAAAGATCAACTCGGTGGTACTGATTGCATCAACTCGGTTAGACCAAAGTGAAGCAATAAGGCAATAGAGCGAATGTCAAGCAAACTCGGTGGGACCGATTGCATGATTCGGTGAGACCAAAATAATGCAACAAGTCACAGAGCGTTTGCAAGGTCATCTCGGTGAGACCGAGATCCGTAGCGGTGTGACCTAACTGTTAGGATTTCTGGTAGTGGCTATGTCAAATGAACTCAGTGGCGCCAGATAGTAAATTTTGATGGGGTTGAGTTTGACTATGGGTTTTGGACATTTTTGGAATGAGAAAGTGTTTGAGGGCTTTGGAGCAATATCACTAAGCATTTTGAGCAAGTAGACCATTAAGCAACACCTCATCCCATTTTAATAGTATTGGCTTTCCTATGGACTCAATGTGATATTGGATCACTAAAATAGAAATGAAGAGTCTTGAGTTTTTCCCAACATGTGTCCTTAGCATTTTGAAGGGGTTTGACATCCTATTGTCCTTACCATGCCATTGTTGAACTTGTCTGAAATACACTAGATAAAAGCATTAGTCCAACAAGAGATATGTTAACATTAATTACCAAAATCACCCACGGAGAACTTGTGCTTCCATATGTTGATGCCATTGCATGATAGCATGCCAAGGTTCATCAATTACACACGAGTTTTGGATTTATTAGAATTTCAAAAACAAGTATATCAATGTTTGCCGGTGAGCCACACTTCCGAGGTGTTTGAAATTCATTACCATTTCTTCCATGGGACATAAGCATTGACCCATGGACACATATATGATTTTACAACCCATTTTGGTGCACCGAAGCATGTGCATATAGTTTAATTTTAAATTATGCACCTGAAATGCCTAGAAAACCAAGTTAATGTATAAAAATGTCCAAACGAACCCTGAATAATTCCATTTTTTACGATACTGCTATAGTTGCATGTTCACTCAAGATAAAAGTTCTAGCAATTCAAACATCCTCCTTTGCCGCTGTGACCCAATTATGCATTTCAAATCAAGACGAAAAATCAAGTAGACCACACACAGTTTATTATCACCAACTGTGTGAGATGCAGCACAAAATATCTTGGAGCACCGTCGGAGTAGTACGTATATGGCTTACGCGAGAAGGTGCGCCTGTCGTGGTTCTAAGTCTGACAGTAATGTAGGGGGGTAAGTATGGAGAGGCAAGATCTTAGCTATGGAGAAGTTGTAAGCACACGAGGTTTACGAGTTCAGGCCCTTCTCGGAGGAAGTAATAGCCCTACGTCTCGGAGCCTGGAGGCGGTCGACTGGATTATGCGCGTATGGTTTACAGGGGTGCGAACCCTTTACACTGAGGAGGGGGTGGCTTATATAGAGTTCGCCGGACCCCTCCGACCCTTAGTTATGCAGGGTTTTAAATACATTAAGGTCGGGCGTTACTGGTAACGCCCCTAATAAAGTGCTATGATGACCATAAAGGCTACTTAATAACCGACCGTTAGCATGTGGAGTGCCTTTAGGTCTCCTGGCCGTCGAGTGGTTTGGTCTTGGTCGAGTGATCGCTTCTTGGTCGAGTGTCTTCGAGTATGTCGAGTGGAACACCTCCAATTCGATTGAAAGGTGATTTCTTCTAGAGATGTCCTTGGGTAGGGCAGTTTGGACAGATCCATGACCCTACCCTAGGTACATAGCTTCGTCATTAGCCCCCGAATGGATCAAGGTTTGAGTGGGGAAGGAGTTGAGAATTTTCCCGACTCATTTTTCATGCCATGGGCATATCTGGTTTCGGATCAATGAATCCTGAGTGATGACACCAACTTCCTTTTCAGTCGCCTTGATCCATTCCTAGCTTTTTGTCGAGTGAGTTTCTTTACTTAAAAGGCTCCGAGTGACGGTGCGGAGGAGATCTTCGGTCTGACAAGTTATTCTACTGCCCGCAGATTTCGCGGGATCCGAATTTTGGGAAGCGCGCGGGACGGGGGAAGCCGCAGTAATCGGATGGGATAGAGCGGAGCCGCCTCGATCCCCGCGCCACCTTTTTCACCACGTATCACGCACGCGATCGTTACGGGATTTGACAGGGCCACCCGGGCCTACCAGTCAGCCACTCGGAAGCGGCCTCATATAAGGCGTCGGACCGGGGTCTCTTCGAACAGTGCATCCCCATTATCTCTTCTCCTCTTTGCGCTCCCTCGCCGCGCTCGCTCTCGCCCCAGCGCCACCGCTCCATACGCGTTTCGCCGGTGATGACGGGGAAGGAGAAGACGGCGGCTCTAGAGCGGGCGAAGAAGGCGACGGCGAGGTCGAAGGGGAAGGCAACCAGTCGGGGCGGATCCTCCTCACAAACCGGCCTGCCGAAGGGCTGGATCCAGGGCGACTGGATCCACTCAACGATCACCCAAGAAGACCTCAACGACCTAGCCGAAGGAGGGCTGATCCCCTATGAATCGGCGCGGCTCCCGGGGAAGGAATCCGAGCCGCAACCTCGGGAGGGTGAGCGCGTTCTCCTTGCCACCCACGTCGATCGTGGATTTTCCTTGCCTCCTCACCCTTTCTTTCGGGGATTTCTGAACTTCTTTGGGGCACAACTCCACCACTTCACTCCCAACACAATCGTTTATCTCACTGCTTTTGTTTCTTTGTGTGAGAATTTCCTGGGTTGTCGGCCTCACTGGGGCCTTTTCAAGCACATTTTCACTTGTCACTCTCAGACGGTGAAAAAAGCTAATCCGAGTGATCAGAGGACTCAAGTGATTCAGATGTGTGGGGGTCTTGGTGTCCAGATGAGAGGGAAAAGCTCCTTTCCGGCCATGATTCTTCCCGACTCAGTTCGTGGATGGCAGTCGACCTAGTTTTACTGCAAATACCAGTCAACGCCAGGGCAGTCGACTGGCCTCCCTCCTTTCACCATGGAACGAGTGAGGAAACCCTCCCCTTTGAAGGTGCTCCCGGAGAAGGCGCAGGTGAGGGTGCTGGTAGAGCGAGTGGTCTCGCTTATCCATGACGGGGTCACTGGTATGGATCTCTTGGAGGTCTTCCTTCAGCGGCGCATCCAGCCTCTTCAAGCCCGAGACCATCCGATGTGGATGTATTCGGGTCTTGAAGACTCCACTCAGATTCACCCGGAGGAGGTCGATGACGACACACTGGAGAAGTGGCTGCCGGGCATGACCAGAAACAAGGACAACCCCAAGGGAGCCAGGAGAGTTCCTCCACACGACCAGTCTCATGTACCAGAGAAGGTCCGATTCTGAGTTTTTGTTTGTAATTTGAATTCACTCGCGCAGCTGCCTATACTGAGTCGACTGACTTTATTCTTCCTGCTTTCTTTCAGGCCATTATTGAAATGTATTCAATGCCCAACGGAGAGCAAGAGCAGGACCCGGAAGGAGAAGCGAGCGGCGGCGACAGTGGCGAATGGGAGTCTGACGGTAGAGGAGACGAAGAAAGCGACGATCCAAGTGACGAAGAAGAAGTCGAATCGCCTCCTCGCAGGGAGAGGCGGTCCAAACTTGACCAAGAACGACCGAGCGCCCGTGAAAAGGTGATTGCTCAAGCTGGTCAGTCTTCAAAGAGTCCTCGGACCTCTTTGCCAACTCCGACTGAAAAAGCGTCAAAGCATCCCAAAGTCGTAGAACCGGAGCTTCGGAAGGCATTGCCGAAGATTAAGATTGACATCCCCATCGCTTCCGCGTGAGTGTCTCCCTTCATATTTACTCGACGCTCTGTGTTGTTTGTTTTTCTTATTTTAACCGGATGAACTTTGGAACTGTCAGTGCTGCTACTTCCGGGACCTCAGCTTACAGGGACGATGATGAGGTGATGGAGGATGCGGTCACTTCTAATTTGGGTATGATTTCTGCCATATTGTCTTTATTTTTGTCGATTCAACTGCAATGTGTACCGTTGGGTGATGTGATTTTGTCGATTGAACTTTGAACAGCCCCTAACATTATTGACCTCCCTGATGATGATGATGAAGAGCCCGAGAGGCCTTTGACGAGGAAAAATAGGCAAGCTCCTGCGAGCGAGGTGCCACAATCGACGCCGAGGGAGGAGCCAGTCGTTCAGGACGCTGGCGATGCCAATCGGGGTTCTGTTACCTTCGCCATGCCATTGTCGAGTGCCTTGGCTTCCTCGTCGACTGCTCAGGCCCTTGTCGACCTGCCTTCAGTTTTTGCGACCCATCATGTCCCAGTGGATGAGGTGAATGCTGCTAGGGAAGCCATACGCCAGGCGGGCATTATGATGGAGAAGATGAAGACGGTGCGGGACGCCAGCCAAGCCGCCTACGATGCTAACTTGGCTCTCCAGAGCAATGTTCAAGTTAGTTGGTCGCCGCTTGTTCTGTTAGGATATGCTATCTGAAGACTCTTTCCGAAAATCTTTGTATCTGTACACCCACTGGGTGCGTCGATTGAATTTTTGAACTAGTGGGGGCACGCTGAGTGCACCCACTGGGTGTAGTCCCCGAGACTACAGTGGACTGCTGGCAGTCGACTGTAGTCTTTGCATTTTGTCGAGTGTAAACCGAACTGGTAGTTTGTCTCTTCCACTCGATCTGGTCGAGTGGGATCAGAACCGGTGGGGGCACGCCAAGTGCACCTACTGGGTGTAGTCCCCGAGACCGCGGTCGACTGCTGGCAGTCGACTGTGGTCTGAGTTCTACTTTCTCTCCCCCTTTTTTTTACTCCCTGCACTCGACTCCGGCGGGCCGGTCGAGTGGGATCAGAACCGGTGGGGGCACGCAAAGTGCACCCACTGGGTGTAGTCCCCGAGACTATGGTGGACTGCGGGCAGTCGACCGTAGTCTTAGTACTTATTGTCTTTGTCATTTTTCGCTGTAAAATAACTTCCCTTTGATTTTAGAGATCTTGTGATCTTGGAGCTCGCTTTGCTGACTTGGAGAAACAGCAGATTCAACTGAACCTTGACTTGGAGCTGGCCAAGACAGAGCTACAAAAGGTCAAGGACGGCGCCACTCGTAAGACGAGTTTGTCGACTGGTCTGTCTTTGGCTTGAGTATCCTTCTACTATTTCTGAATCAATCATCATTTCTTTGCAGAAAAACTGAGAGAAGCTCTGGCGAAGAAGGATCAGGATTTGGCTGCTGCTCGAAAGGAGGCTGACGACAAGACCGCTCTGGCTGAACAAAAACTGGCTTCGGTCGGCCAGTTGGAAGAAGAGAATCTGCTCTGAACGAAGCCAACAAGGAGTGCTCGCGCTGGAAGAAGGAGAACCTCAACCTGGGCGAGAAGATGGAAGGCATCGCTCGCAGGAGGGGCGATCTGGAGAGCTATCTAAGGAGCCTTGCCAAGAAGTTGTTCATCAAGCTTAAAGGTGCACATTTTGTTCCGACTAATTTTTTTTGTGTCGACTCAGCGTATGAAAATTGACTTATTCTTGGGTCGTGAATGCAGAGTTTTGCCAGGACTTCGAGGAGGAGACTGGGTAGATCGAACCAGGTTTGGATCCAATCAATTCTCCCGTGAAAGATGAAACTGCCATGAATCTGCTCCGACTGGAATCCCGCATCGACGGTGTCGTGGACTACTTGGCTCGACTGAAGGTCGCCATGTCACGGATCGACCCGGCACTTTGGCCAGAGGCCACGCTCCAAAATGATCTTGAGTCCCTGATGACTTGACTTCACAAAATCCCTGACCGAGTGCAGGAGTGGAAGAAGTCTTCTGCCAGGTGTGGCACTGATGTGGCTCTGTCTTTGGTTCGCGTCCATTGCAAGGAGGTGCGACAAGATAAGCTGGCAGCAATCAAGGTCGCCAACACCCAGAAGCATGAATTCCAATCTTTTATGGAGACTTTCATCACTGTAGCCACTCAGATCGCCGACGGCGTCGACTTAGACGAGTTCGTCGAGCCTGCTAGTCCTCCTCCCGCGGAGTGAACAAACTTTTATGCCTCACCTTGAATTTGCCTCGGAATGCCGAGTGGTTTTTGTAACCGTTAAACTCTTTCAGGCTGAATGCCCGAGCACTTCGATCTGTGGTCCGGAACCTTTAGGATTTATCTGAACTTGGTTTATCGTTGAATATCTTCATGAATCCCCTGCTGAGTGAACCCGTTCTTTATTCGAGACAACTTTTGTATTTGTAGCGCAGCTCCGAAGAAGAAGGTGGCAGTCGACCTGCACCTAGTTACTGCAGAGCGGGACGGTGCGCACATTGTATTTGTGGCGAAGCTCCCCAGGAGAAGGTGGCAGTCGACCCGCACCTCGTTACTCCAGAGCGGGATGGAGCGCACATTGTATTTGTGGCAAAGCTCTCCAGGAGAAGGTGGCAGTCGACCTGCACCTCATCGTCCTTGTGGGTTGAGATGTGTTTCGTACTTAGGCGAGTACTGGACTGCAGCTAAGCCCCCGAGTGGGAGGTTTGCTCTCCACTCGATGGGATTTTTTAAATACTTAGGCGAGTACCTGACTGCAGCTAAGTCTCCGAGTGAGAAAACTTAGGCGAGTACTGGACTGCAGCTAAGCCCCCGAGTGGGAGGATTGCTCTCCACTAGGTAGGATTTTTTCAAACTTAGGCGAGCGCCGGACTGCAGCTAAGTCTCCGAGTGAGAAGACTTAGGCGAGTAC
>NC_057806.1:428743491-428773337 GCF_018294505.1 Triticum aestivum
GCAGGATTTTTTTCAAATTTAGGCGAGTGCCGGACTGCAGGTAAGTCTTCGAGTGAGAAAACTTAGGCGAGTATTGGACTGCAGCTAAGCCCCCGAGTGGGAGGATTGCTCTCCACTCAGTAGGATTTTTTCAAACTTAGGCGAGTGTCGGACTGCAGCTAAGTCTCCGAGTGAGAAGACTTAGGCGAGTACTGGACTGCAGCTAAGCCTCCGAGTGGGAGGATTGCTCTCCACTCGGTAGGATTTTTAAATACTTAGGCGAAACGGGTTCGCAGCTAAGCCCCTGAGTGGGAGGCTGGTTCACCACTCGGTAGGAAATTATTTTTACAAACTTAGGCGAAGCAGATTCGCAGCTAAGCCACCCACTGGGGGATTTCTTACGCAAACAAAAACAATAACAATCGCTGAGAAAATTATAACGCTCTTGTCTTTGATAAATAAACTACATGAGTTTTTTCTTATTACATCTCATCCGAGTGAGAATTCAAGTATAAAAGGGGCGGAGAAGCTCCGCATTCCAGGCTCGTGGCTCATCAATCTGGCGATTGACATTATAGAGGTGATATGCTCCGTTGTGGAGGACTTTGGTGACTATGAAGGGGCCTTCCCAAGTAGGAGCGAGTTTGTGTGGTTTCTGCTGATCCACTCGGAGGACTAAGTCTCCTTCTTGGAAGGCTCGACTCTTCACATTTCTGGCATGGAATCGACGCAAGTCTTGCTGATAGATGGTCGATCGGATCATGGCCATTTCTCTTTCTTCTTCTAGGAGGTCGACTGCGTCCTGCCGGGCTTGTTCTGCTTCTTCTTCAGAGTAGAGCTCGACTCGAGGGGCGTTGTGAAGCATGTTACTCAGCAAGACTGCTTCGGCTCTGTAGACCAGAAAGAATGGGGTTCTTCCAGTCGATCGGTTCGGGGTCATCCTCAATCCCCAAAGAACTGATGGAAGCTCGTCGACCCATGCACCTGCTGCGTGCTTGAGATCGCGCATCAATCGAGGTTTCAGTCCTTTGAGAATTAGGCCGTTTGCTCTTTCTGCCTGTCCATTCGACTGAGGGTGAGCGATCGAAGCATAGTCGACTCGTGTGCCCTGAGAGGCGCAAAAGGCCCTGAATTTGTCAGAATCGAAGTTTGACCCATTGTCAGTGATGCTGCTGTGCGGAAATCCATATCTGAATATCAACTCTCTGATGAAACTGATACCAGTGCAAGCATCAAGATTCTTGATAGGCTTAGCTTCAATCCATTTGGTGAACTTGTCGACTGCTACTAGCACATGAGTGAAGCCGCTCCTGCCCGTTTTTAGTGGTCCAACCATGTCCAGCCCCCAAACAGCGAAGGGCCAGACGAGTGGAATGGTTTTCAGAGCTGACGCAGGCTTGTGCGACATAATGGAGTAATACTGACATTCTTCACATTTGTCGACTATCTCTTTTGCTATTTCATTGGCCCTTGGCCAGTAAAATCCCGCTCGGTATGCTTTAGCCACAATGGTCCGAGAGGATGCATGATGACCATAGGTTCCCGAGTGGATATCTTCAAGGATCATCTGACCTTCTTCTGGTGTTATACACTTCTGACTGACTCTAGTCGCGCTTTCTCTATACAACTATCCCTTTATGACTGTAAAGGCCTTGGATCGACGGACGATCTGTCGAGCCTCTTCTTCGTCCTCTGGGAGTTCTTTCCTTAGGATGTACGCGATGTAAGGTACTGTCCAGTCGGGAGTGATGACCAAGACTTCCATGATCAAGTCGACCACAGCTGGAACTTCAACTTCAGTCGGATCTGTGGCACTTTTTGGCTGCGGGGCCTCTTCAGTGAAGGGATCCTCCTGAACTGATGGTGTGTGGATGTGTTCCAAAAACACATTGCTGGGAATGGCTTCTCTTTTGGAACTATTTTTGCCAAATCATCAGCTTCTTGATTTTTTAGTCGGGGTATGTGATGAAGCTCTAACCCCTCAAATTTCTTCTCCAGCTTTCTCACTGCATTGCAATAACCAGTCATGGCTGGACTTCTGACGTCCCATTCCTTCATCACCTGATTAACCACCAAATCTGAGTCGCCATAGACCATGAGGCGACGGACGCCAAGTGAAACGGCCATGCACAACCCATATAAAAGTGCTTCATATTCCGCCTCGTTATTGGAGGAATCAAAGTGGATTTGAAGAACATATCTGAGCTTATCTCCTCGGGGGGATACCAACACCACTTCGGCACCGGAACCATTCAACATTTTGGAACCGTCGAAGAACATGGTCCAATGCTCCGAGTGAACCTGAGTCGGCAGTTGCTGTTCAATCCACTCGGCAATGAAATCTACTATTGCCTGGGACTTGATAGCTTTCTTTGCCTCGAACTTGATATCTAGAGGAAGGAGTTCAATCGCCCATTTTGCCACTCGACCAGTTGCATCTTGCTATGCAGGATCTCTGACAACGGAGCGTCACTGACGACTGTAATGGAATGATCAGAGAAGTAGTGAGCAACTTTCTTTGTGGTCATATAAATCCCATATACAAGCTTCTGATAATGAGGATATCTTTGCTTCGACGGGGTCAAAACTTCAGAAATATAATATACTGGGCGCTGAACTTTGAAGGATTTTCCTTCTTCCCGCTGGACCGTAAGTACCGTACTGACGACTTGTCCCGTGGCTGCGATGTAAAGCAGCAAAGGCTCCTTGCTGATTGGGGCAGCAAGCACCGGCTGGGTGGAGAGTAGAGCTTTGAGCTCTGCAAACGCTGCATCAGCTTCGGGAGTCCACTCGAACTTGTCGGACTTCTTCATCTCGGTAAAGAGGCAATGCCTTTTCACCGAGACGGGATATGAATCGACTTAAAGCGGCCAAGCAACCAGTAAGCTTCTGGACGTCGTGCACTCGCACAGGACTTTTCATTCGGAGTATCGTACCGACTTTTTCTGGATTGGCGTCGATTCCTCGTTCGGAAACGAGAAAACCGAGTAATTTTCCGCCAGGAACTCCGAATGTGCACTTTGATGGATTAAGCTTGATATCATACTTCCTGAGGTTGGCAAAGGTTTCAGCAAGGTCAGCCAGCAGGTCGGAACCCTTCCGTGACTTGACCACAATGTCATCCATGTATGCTTCCACATTCCGACTGATTTGAGTGAGAAAACACTTCCGAATCATCCTCATGAATGTGGCTCCGGCATTCTTGAGGCTGAACGGCATGGTAACATAACAGAAGCACCCGAATGGAGTGATGAAAGTTGTTTTGATCTCGTCAGGTCCATACAGACGGATCTGATGGTACCCGGAATAAGCGTCTAAAAAAGACAGTCGCTCACATCCCGCAGTCGAGTCGACTATCTGATCGATGCGGGGAGAGGAAAATGATCTTTCAGGCAGGCCCGATTGATATGTTTAAAGTCAATGCACATGCGAAGTGACTTGTCCTTCTTGGGGACCATGACAACGTTGGCGAGCCACTCGGAGTGGTAGATTTCTCGGATGAACTCCACTGCTAAGAGCCGAGCCACCTCCTCGTTAATAGCCTTTCTCTTCTGGACGGTGGACCGTCGAAGATGTTCCTTGACAGGTTTTACTTTTGAGTCGACTCTTAGGCGGTGCTCAGCCAGCTCCTTGGGAACACCCGGCATATCACAAGGCTTCCATGCGAAAATGTCTCAGTTCTCATGGAGGAACTGGATGAGCGCTTCTTCCTATTTGGAGTCGAGTGTTGTTGAGATATGAGTTGGAGCAGCGCTGGGATCGGTCGGGTGGATGTGAGCTGTCTTCGTTTCGCCAGACGACTGAAAAGCTGATTCTGTAGCGGGCTTCTTGGCTCGTAACAAATCACTCGCGTCTGTAGTTTTCTGGTATTCCTGCAGCTCCACCACTGCCATCTGAGCATCAGCGATCTTTGAACCTTTCTGAAAACACTCTTCCGCTTTCTTCCGATTGCCCGTGATAGTGATCACACCTTTGGGGCCAGGCATCTTCAATTTGAGATACACATAACATGGTCGGGCCATGAAGCGTGCATAAGCCGGCCTGCCCAAAATAGCGTGATAGGCACTCTGGAAGTCTACAACTTCAAACGTCAACTTTTCTTTGCGGTAATTCTTGGAATCACCGAAAACCACATCAAGAGCAATCTGGCTGAGTGATTCAGCCTTCTTCCCAGGAATGACTCCATGGAAACTCATGTTGCTGGTACTGAGTCTGGACATCGGAATGCCCATCCCTTTCAACGTCTCAGCATATAATATGTTCAAACCACTACCACCATCCATCAAGACTTTGGTCAGTCGAGTGCCTTCAATAACTGGGTCGACCACCAAAGCTTGCCTCCCAGGGGTGGCGATGTGTGTTGGGTGATCAGACCGGTCGAATGTTATGGCAGTCTGAGACCACTTCAGATAACTGGGTGTCGCCGGAGCAACCATATTCACTTCTCTGTTGATAACTTTTAGTCGACTTTTGCTTTCAACATTAGCAAAAATCATCAGGGTGGAATTGACTTGGGGGTATCCATCGTCACTATCTTCCTTGTACTCAACTTTGTCCGACTCCTTTTCCTTATCTTTGGGCTGCTTGCCCTGGAACTGCTGGATCAAGAGTCGACATTGTCGAGTGGTATGTTTCGGGTAAATGAAGTTACCCTCTTCATCTTTCTTGGTGTGGACGAGACATGGCAAATCCAACACATCATTTCCGTCCTGGTCTTTAACTTTCTTGGGGTTCCAAGGTCCTTTGGGTTTCCCTTTAAACTTTCCTTGGGTTACAGCCAAGGCTTCCCCAGGAGCAGCTGGCTCGGCCTTCCGGTTCTGTTTCCGATTGGAATTTCCTCTGGTTTCTTGAGCGAATGACTTGAGCTTGCCACTCCTGAGTCGATCCTCATCTTCACCATTAGCGTACTTGGTGGCAATCTCCATCATCCGATTCAGGGACATATCTCCGGTCCGGCCGAATTTTAGATTTAATTCTCTGTACTTGACGCCTTCTTTGAAGGCATAGACTGCTTGGTGGTCAGGCACATTCTCTACCGTGTGATGTAACGTGATCCATCTCTGGATGTAATCCCTCAACGTTTCATTCGGCTTCTACACGCAAGACTGCAGTTCCGTCAGCCCTGCCGGTCGCTTGCATGTTCCTTCAAATGTGGTGACAAACACTCGGGCGAGATCTTCCCATGTGTAAATGTTGTTGGGTGCTAACTGGTTCAGCCACGCTCTGGCCGAGCCCTCCAACATGAGAGGCAGGTGTTTCATGGCCACTTCATCATTGCCGCCGCCAATCTGGACGGCCACTCGGTAGTCTTCAAGACAAGTATCGGGCTTGGACTCACTAGTGAACTTGCTGACTCCAGTCGCCAACCTGAAGTTGGGAGGAATCACAGTGGCCCTGATGGTTCTACTAAAGCACTCTGGCCCCGAAACATGTGCTCTGCTGCTGGTAGGCGCGTCTCTGTCGTGACCTTCTCGGTGAGCTCTGTTCCTGTCGACCAAACCTTGAACGAGAATGGATCTCGCATCAAAGCCTGGCTCCCTGGAGTCGACTGGAATCCTTCTCCCAACACTACGAGGAGGCATGTGATCCTGCTGTTGAGGCGCATACGACCCGCTCCTCGGGGGAGGGGTGGGCACTCGACGTCGATCATCACGATCGAATCGATGATCATATTGCTCATGGTTCCTGTGCTGATTACGCCGGTCTCCACGTCCCTCACGCCTCAGGGGTGATCTTGGGCTATGAGCCGACTGGACTGTGTCTGCAGCAACGGATCTGCTGTGAATCCTGTTCCGCGACTGAGAAACAACGAAATTCTGGTCTCCTGCTGCCCGGAGTAACGCCCTGATCTGCAGCAAGCCTCTGCCAGCCTCCGACTGGGAAGGCTAAATCGACTCTGCTATACGGGCTGCAGCTATTAAATTCTGAATCAGAGTTCGATATACCTGTGGGGGCGGGAAGAGCTGACGTCGACTGGATTCGGGAACCCGTTGTCGCGCACGCTCGTCGAGTGCTCGCTGAAGGTTCTCCAGTTGAGTGCGCTCGGCCAAGTTTGCCAGGCTCGCGTCCTCCAAGGCGCGAGCCTCGGGGGTTTCTCCGACGATAGGAGTGTGCAGCGCATCCATGTTCCGGCGACGAAGTTCTTCTCTCTGCAACGACGTGAGAGGCTCGGGGAGATATTCCTCATGGGGACGCGACGGGTCGCCTCCACCCACGCCCCTGTCGGTGCGGGGAAAATCGGGAGGACTGGGTGGTCCATCGACCATCAGAACCTCCGCCACCGGATCACTGCTGTCGCACTCGGATGCGATCTCTGTAGAGTCAGTCGACAGATCGAACAGGCCGTAGAGGGATTCGTCGGGCTCGATCACCATGACTTGAGGGGTGGCCGACTGGCGTTCCACCGCGTGTCTCACCCACCACTGAACTCTCGACCGACCAGAGTGCTTGCGCCAGCGGGAAATAGGGAGGGAGGATAGCACAGGAGCCGACCGATAGTGGGTTGATGGTTGCCGTAAAAGGATGCCGCGGGCGCACGCGCGAAAGTGCATCGCCTCGCGGACAGGGAGCGCGTCCACGTCGAGCAGAGCCTCCTGAAGCCAAGCGGAGTCGTCGGCGATGAACGTGAGCGCGCTGAGGCGGATCTCGCGGCCCTCCACCAAAACTCCGCCGGAAACCATGATGATTCGGATCGGAAAAGATCGCAACTCCTCCAACAAATCGCTAAAACACCTGCTCCACGGTGGGCGCCAACTGTCGTGGTTCTAAGTCTGATAGTAATGTAGGGGGGTAAGTATGGAGAGGCAAGATCTTAGCTATGGAGAAGTTGTAAGCACACGAGGTTTACGAGTTCATGCCCTTCTCGGAGGAAGTAATAGCCCTACGTCTCGGAGCCCGGAGGCGGTCGACTGGATTATGCGCGTATGGTTTACAGGGGTGCGAACCCTTTACACTGAGGAGGGGGTGGCTTATATAGAGTTCGCCGGACCCCTCCGGCCCTCAGTTATGCAGGGTTTTAAATACATTAAGGTCGGGCGATACTGGTAACGCCCCTAATAAAGTGCTATGATGACCATAAAGGCTACTTAATAACCGACCGTTAGCATGCGGAGTGCCTTTAGGTCTCCTGGCCGTCGAGTGGTTTGGTCTTGGTCGAGTGATCGCTTCTTGGTCAAGTGTCTTCGAGTCTGTCGAGTGGAACACCTCCAAGTCGATTGAAAGGTGATTTCTTCTAGAGATGTCATTGGGTAGGGCAGTTTGGACAGATCCTTGACCCTACCCTAGGTACATAGCTTTGTCAGCGCCAGCTACAGTCCATAGCCGACACATCAAGGACACTAGCTCGCTCCCCAAATATCATTTCACTGTTCAATCATCGCCGGTGAAAGATGGGACGTGGACCCGCGTCTTTAGGGCCACTTTGATGGCCCACTCCGATGAGGGCGCAACCGCAGCCGCCATGCGCATGGTAACAAGTCGCGTGAGCATGGCCGCAATCTGCGACCGTGCGGCCAAGGCAGCCCAGACAGCCGCTGTTGTTGCTCAGGTGGCGACAGCAACATCTGCGTCGGGGAGAGAAACTGGCGAGAGCGGCACAACAGTTGTCCGTTCAGCAAAAATGGGAGCCAAGGAAATGTGAGGGAAGGCCCGTGGGGCCCATCACCCATCTGGGCGCACCCTAATGGTTGGTGGGGCCCATGGAGGTCCTTTCCACCGCTTCTCAGCTCTATAAATATTCAAATATTCCAGAAACCCTAGGGGAGTCGACGAAACACAATTTTGGCCACCGCAAGTTCCAGAACCACGAGATCCAATCTAGGGCCCTTTTCGGCACCTTGCCGGAGGGGATCGCGATCACGGAGGGGCTCATCATCCTCATTGGTGTTCCTCCAATGATGCGTTAGAAGTTTACCACAGACCTACAGGTCCGTAGGCAGTATCTAGATGGCTTCTTCCCTCTTTTTGGTTCTCAATACAATGTTCTCCTCGATGTTCTTGGAGATCTATTTGATGTAATGACTTTTTTGTGATGTGTTTGTTGGGTCTAATTAATTGCGAGTTTATGATCAGTTCTATCTATGAATGTTATTTGAGTCTTCTTTCATCTCTTATATGCATGATTATTATAGCCTTGTATTTTATCTCAAAAAATTTGGTTTGGTTTGGCCAACTAGATTGATTTTTCTTGCAATGGGAAGAAGTGCTTTGTGATGGGTTCGATCTTGCGGTGCTCAATCTTAGTGACAGAAGGAGACATGACACGCATGTATCGTTGCTATTAAGGATAAAAGGATGGGGTCTATTCCTACATGAATAAATCTTATCTACATCATGTCATCATTCTTATTGCCTTACTCTGTTTCTCCATGAACTTAATACACTAGATGCATGCTGGATAGCGATCGATGTGTGGAGTAATAGTAGTAGATGCAGGCAGGAGTCGGTCTACTAATCTTGGATGTGATGCCTATATACATGATCATTGTAGGGTAACGCAGCAGAAAACGAAAATTTTCCGACCTACGCACCAGCCCAGGACCACTATGGAGACTGCATACAAGGTTTGATCTGTTTCGTTACCGACTCGTAGCGCAGCGGGAAGTAGAGTCGATGACGATCGGCGGTGCAGATCCCCGCAGCTAGGATTTACAACCTCCCAACCGCGAGGATGTATACCCTCATCTGCTCCTCAGACAGCCCTCCGGGAGGCGGTCGAACAGTCCCCCAGACGGTGTTGCGGGCAGCCCTTCGGGAGGACCTTCGAAACTCGGACGGTCACTCGGACAGCCCTTCGGGAGGACTCATAGAACTCGGACCATCACTTGGACAGCCCTTCGGGAGGCATTCTCGAACAGCCCCTCAGGCACTAAGATCGAAACTATGACCTCTCTACAGAGTTGCACACATACGGTGTCATCTATCCGGCAGGGCTTCGCCGTCCAGAACTAGTTCCTGCCGGAACCCAAACAGCCTTACGGCTCTACGAAACTCTTTTCATGGGAGGGAGAGAAGAAGCTAGATCATTGCATGGCACTTGTATGTGAGAAGGGATGAGTGTGGAGGGTTGCCCCTCCACCTCTATTTATAGGAAATCCCAAGGGGTAGGGTAGTTTCACACAAAAACCCAAAATGCACATGAATGAAGTCCTTCCACAAGGACCTAGGAGTGAAACCAAGGAACAAGAGGGTCCCCAAGGGGAGATACCCCATGTCGCCGGCCACACCCCCATGAGGGGCCCAAAAAATGGCTCCTATTCATCCATGTCATCCCCAAGATCTTTTGGAGCAAAGCCCCAAAAGGTGGATTTCCATAAAGTAACCATAAAGCTGATTTTCACTATTCACGACGACATTTTTCAGCGTCCGTTCGAACTGAAAATATTTATGTGGGCCTAGAACATTTCCAATACCCACCAAAGTGATTTTCAACGCATTCCGAAACAATTCCGGTTTAGTGATTTTCATCTGCGAAAAGCATCTGAAGTGGTTCCGGCAGCTCCGGAGCATATCCGGTTATTATCCCGGAAAATTCCAGAAAGCTTCCAGAATGATTCTGGCACCCTTCAAGAATTATCAGGCATGTGCTGAAACCAATTTGACGTAATGGTATCCCCTGAAACAACTTTTCAGTTTCATCGAAACTCATCCGATGACCTCTCTCTGCGGAACCTTTTCCGCTGTCCGAAACTTTTCCGGTGTCCGAAACTTTTTCGGTGATTTTCTCTCAGACTCCTTGTCTAGTATTCAGCAGATAGATGACCCTTAAGCATGTTACCCTATAGGTTCGGTGAAGTATAGACATGACCCGGAACCCCTTCCGATCAATGATCAACATCGGAGCCGTGGACACCCATATTGACCCCTATACCCACACGAATAAATATTCGAGTGAACCTCCAGTTGTAGTGAGCTATTCCTGTTGCTTCGCGATATGTCACAAACACCCGAGGTGAGATTTGTTGCATCCCCGTGGACGAACCATTTGTCCACCATGCAAGTTACCTCGTTACCGGTTTTGTTCTCTTTTCTCGTTTCCGTGTTCCGGCATCCCAGTGATCAAATCACACTGTGTCTGGCCAGACAATGATGGATACCATAACACCAAGAGGGCCCAGAGATATCTCTCCATCGTCGGAGGAGCAAATCCCAATCTCGAGCTATTAAGTTACTTGACATACTTTCCCATGAACCCGTAAGCCGCCGTAATAGCCATCCAGTTATGGATGACGTTTAACAAACCCCAAAGTTCATGAACCAAGCATGAAGGAACTCGATACTCTCATGGTCTGAGGAATCATGCAAACCTTAACCATCTCTGTGTTACTAACCATTAACTTATGACGAATGTATCTCATAGCATAACATTAATCGGGTCGATTCAACACAAATGTTCTGCTAACATTGTGCCCTCAAAATTGTTGGCATTGACATGCCCATGATCAGGAAAACAGAACCATCATGCAACACTTGAGCTAGTCTTAGAGGCCAGACTAGGAATACATTTTATCGTTTATTATTCCACACGTTCATATGAGTCTTCCTCCGAGCCTCGTTTTATTTGCAGACTCGGGAACCATAGCAGTTATAGCATGGAACATAAACCTAATTATGAACAGGGAGATAATCAATAACATTTATTATTGCCTCTAGGGCATATCTCCTACAGACTCCCACTTGCACTAGAGTCAATAATCTTGTTAATGCTAATGCACTTTACACCTGTGGCACACTGGTGTAAATATGCTTCGCTTGTGGTATAGCCTGATGTCCAACGGATCTGACGACTTCAGCTCCATGTGTATCTTTGCAAATCCTAGCGTTTTCACGCTTTCACAAAATTCATATTTTGTGTGGACTTGGCTTTGTATGTATGTGAATCACAGGTCGAACCTGGATTCCTCAGACTGAGTTATGGAGCAACTACCTGCAGTAGTGTCCCATTGACAAAAGCCATCTTGGAACCATACTAAGTTTATGAATGAACTATATTATTCAACATCTTGTTTGTCGCTTCTAAAGCGTCAACATACTTAGCCCTTGTTATAGAAATTGCCACCGTATATTATTTGGAACAATTTCAAACTACCGTGCCACCATATTGTGTATCACACAAAAACCCTTAATTTAAATTGAAAATCACATGGAGCATTGATGAAGACTGTATTGATGTAATTACTTACAACGAGCACTTTCATAATCTCTGCTTGCGAGAAAACATGTCACCAGTACTACTCTGGTACTAAATGACATCTTTCACTTTTGTCCTATGATCAGTACTTTTGACCACTTTGGTATCTATACTCACAACACCTTTGGAGTATCGGACATATCTGGTTGTTTTACATACCATGGAATACATGATTAATCCAAAACACGAAGGTGTGTGGAATCTCCATCATGTATTTTACTCATCAGTGTTTTGGGACACCGAGTCTTGTAAAAACTCTTTCCATGTGACTTCGGCAAGAATCACTCCTTGGCGTTTTAAATACTAAAAGGTTTTAGCATCTTGTCAATATGTATTCATTGCTTAGCCCCATTAGGTAAATCTATCTCCATAGATCATCATGCCTAATATTGAGGCTATTTAGCCTAAGCACTTCATCGAAAAACTATTTTCAAATGAAGTCCTAATTTGTGTCAAGGAATTTATTTCCAATTACCAATGTGTCAAGCACACAAGGTTTTTAGAAATATTATTGTGCTCCCACTTACTTTATTGAATTACAAGCATCTTCATTACCCATTGATGAAGTCAAAACCCCTTTTGACCATTTCATCAAAACACGAAGATTCCAACTCCATTTTGCTCTCTTCTGTCCATCGCTGGAACTCTGAAGTTTGCATACCTACTAGCATCCTTTGGATCGACAAATTACTTTGGACTGTATCACATACAAGTCCTAGGTTTCATTTCCATCAGATGGAAATCCTTTTGTTATCCATGTATCATATCTCAAGATTGAAATATGTATTAATTGCTAGTTCAACCCGAACCGACTTTAAGCATCTCTACGGTGATACAATCTCATTGTAGTCAACTCCTTGAACTTGTTATTGCAACAAGTCGAGCTTTATGGATAAATTTTTTTTATCCGTTATCAGTTTTAAGTTCCATAAATATTTGATAGACTCTAAGTCTTCCGAAAGGTGTATCAAGGTTTTAATCTTGAATCACTTATATGGAAACTAACTCGGGTTGTATTGGCATTTAGCCAATTCCGGAGTCAGGGCCCATCAACGCTTCCTTATGTATCGTAGGTATATTGTTGTCTAACAACAATATCTCGTTTGCACACCTGAGAGGTTTGCACGAGCTTTGCCTACGTGGTTCAGCTGCAAGTTTGACCGAAGTCCATACATTTTATTGTAGAGACTTCCGTATCAGTCGAAGTAGGAAACGCTGGAATTACTTCCAAGGTTCCTTTCCTTTGACCTGATGACGAAGATACTGTTATCTCGTCGAGTTTGCACTGTCCTCCCACTCACCCTTTTTGAAAGAACCATTCTCTTTAAAAGCATACCGTTTCGTGGCAAAACTATTTGCCTCGGTTTAGTGAGGGAGGAATACCCAATTGCTTGGGATAACCTACAAAGTAGCACTTGTCTGATTTGGAATAGGTTTGTAACCTTTACACAAACCCCATATTCCAAATGTTAAGAAAAGATATAACATGGTTGGGCGTACCATACCATGGTGTCATTTCAACAGACCCGATGGAGCTCTTTTCAGTGTAAAAGCCGCAGTCTCTAAAGCATCACTTTAAAAGGGATAATGGCAAATTTATTTATGTCATCTTTGACCTTACCATGTCATAAATGGTTTGATTACATCTTCACAGACATTCCACTCATAGTGGTGTTCCGGAAGGTGTAAGTTATGAAACTCTTTTCACAACTCATCAGACATTCGCTAAACTTGTAACTCAGATATTCCTTTCTACAATCAAATTGTAGAAACATAATTTCCTTATTACAATAACTTCTACTTCATTTTTGAAAACCTTTCGAATGATTTCAAAAGATCCAAACTTACGTCTCATCAAGAAAATATCCATATATCTACTTGAGTCATTTCTGAAGATATATAAATCCACTACTTGCAACAACATTTATTGAACTACACACATCAAAATGTATGATCACCAATAAGTTTGTTGCTCATTCCTTATGGCCTGTGAATGGTATTTCAATCACTTCACTTTTCGGAGGAAAGTTGCAAGTGTTAGATGATTCAAAATCAAAAAGACATCAAAATCCATCATAATGGAATTTTCCATGCGGGTTTCTCCAATGTGACCAAATGTAGTGCCACACTTGTGGGGTATTCTTTTAGTCTTGCGACATTTAGCGTCAGTGTTACGGATGTATCATATTACCATCAATATTCATAACATACATACCATCTTGGATGGAAGCATGGCCCTTCATGTTATTCATAATACTTAACAACAATTTTTGTTTTTATGAACAACTCTTTTGCAACAAACATTGTGCAATGGGCTAGAGTGTATGAAACTCTAAAATGAATTATGAAAGTAAATCTAGAGGTATTGTATTATTATCAATATTCATAACATACATCTCATTCATAATGAAAGTATGGCCCTTGTGTTATTCATAACATCGAACATAAAAAGTTCTCTTATGAACAACCTTCTTGCAAGATACTTTATGCAATGGGCTAGAGTTTGTAAAACTCTAAATGAATTATGAAAATAAATACAGACGGCAATACACCGATGGAAGGTATAGTAACATTTACTATGTTCCCTGTGTATACCTTAACCTCATTTCTGGCTAGTCTTTTTAGGCCATAGTAGCTCTTACATTGATTCGTAACAGAATGCAATCGATCAGGTGTCTTTGTGATTAACTCACAATACCCAAGAATTAGTGATTAACATGTTTAACCATAATTCCCAAGAACTATATCTTTGACCAGCCTACTATACATCAAAAACTTGTATGACATTCATACATGAGCTGGATATTCCAGTCATCTTTCTTTCTGCCTTTATACTTCTAACCGTTTAACTTTTAGTATTTCTCCTACTCGCAAAAGAAGCACCCAACTTAAGAGTGGCGTTAGCCTCGGACTTCCTAGGCGTGTAAGTCATACTAACACCCTTTGGACACTTCCTTTCTCTTTAAGTTGTTGTTTTATTCACCTTTCATTATATGACAGGCATTCTTCTGGATCCCTTTCCCAACAGTCAAATGCATAGTAAACACTTTTACTAATACTTGCAAACAAACATTGCTTTGTTTGTATCTGAAAATAATTTTCAGTTCCATGAATATCATATAACTATCCCAACTTTCGAAGTTTGGGTTTCATGGAAGCAAACATATTGCACTTGACTGAAAACGGAATTCTAGCTTTTGGATCGAAGGACGAGAGTCACATGATCCATAGCATTAGCGGGAGAATACCGAAAGTATGCGATAGGACAAAGTCCTTCTCGGCACTCTTGAGGACAATCCTCACATTACGTTACCAACCGTAAAGTTTTAACCAGATATTTAACAGCTATTCAATTTTAATAGGGAGGGTGGAAACGCGAGCCATTATTCTATAACTATTAGGCAAATAACACTTTAGACAATGTTCACAATTAATTGCACTAAGAATTAAACAAGTTAATTCAACAGTGCGCTCCCACTCAAATCAATATCTCTCATAATTGATCGTGAGTGATTCAAGATCCGCATTTTAATTCAACGCCATTGGTGTAACAGCACTGATGACGAAAATCTCAACCGGTAGGCCAACTTGCCAATCACATCTCTATGTGACTCTTGTTCATCTTTCGATGCATGTGTTCGGAGCTCATGACGGTCATGCCTGAACGTCAAGACAACCAAGTGATCTCGCTGCGAGGTCTCAACTCACCCGCCTCACACTTCTCTAATCGTTCGTACCCGTGTGACACGGCGCACCCCGAAAAGATAGGTGCCGTGACGGTGCTACACTTGGGAGAACACTAACTACTTGATATTTTTGTGAGAGATCACCCTAATAAAAAGCGACTACGGCGCAATCAAGAAGGGTGCATCAAAGGGATAAACATCTCAGGCAATTCATAATTAGCATGATATGGTATAGCCCTTTCTGACGGAGAAGTCTTTCATTTCTTCGTCTTCGGCACTCGCGTCGGTGTTCACCTTCGCGAAGATTGTCACCACCTTGTCGATGCACCAGATAATATTGCTATCTCTATAGCTAATAAAATAATGCATTGCAACAAGGTTGACACGCAGGTCATTTAAAGTGACAATCATATGGCTCCAGCCATCATGCCGAATCATGACACACAGGTCATGTTAATTACATCATATAGTCATCTCATACATAATCAAATTGAATATGGGCATTGCTATACCACATCACATGCACATCCTGCAAAACCAAGTTAGACGCCTCTAATCGGTTTATGCAAAAATTTATTTTACGTGACTTCTAAGGTTTTGACTTAAACCGCAGCTACCAACGTTTTATCATCAAGTATGATTATTCAAGTTGCTAGATTAACATCTCAGGGTGTATGAAACACAAGATAATTAAATGTCAAGCCCCATACTAAACTTCGTCATACGCATGACCACCGTGGAGATCATATCTGCAATGCCCTTTCATCTGCGAATTTCATCTTTCTTTTGACTACGGCAGAACCCAAAGAACTGATAGCACTTCCATGATCAATCAGGATCACGGATTGCCAGAACTTTGTTAAATTCCAGCATGCTATCTCGAGATTGAGCAAACGCAAATTCTAGGGAAGCAACAAGAACGTCGGGTAACAGATTTCATCTGTCACCCGCATAAATAATTTTCAGCAATAGATCTCATCTACTACCTAACTATATTATGCAATACCCATACATCTCCATGTATTCTAGATCGAAACCTGCATCTACGCATAGCACGTCTCTTGATGCCACTGTAGGGTAACGCAGCAGAAAACAAAAAATTTCCGACCTACGCACCAGCCCAGGACCACTATGGAGACTGCATACAAGGTTTGATCTGTTTCGTTACCGACTCGTAGCGCAGCGGGAAGTAGAGTCGATGACGATCGACGGTGCAGATCCCCGCAGCTAGGATTTACAACCTCCCAACCGCAAGGATGTATACCCTCATCTGCTCCTCAGACAGCCCTCCGGGAGGCGGTCGAACAGTCCCCCGGACGGTGTTGCGGACAGCCCTTCGGGAGGACCTTCGAAACTCGGACGGTCACTCGGACAGCCCTTCGAGAGGACTCACAGAACTCGGACCGTCACTTGGACAGCCCTTCGGGAGGCATTCTCGAACAGCCCCTCGGACACTAAGATCGAAACTACGACCTCTCTACAGAGTTGCACACATACGGTGTCATCTATCCGGCAGGGCTTCGCCGTCCAGAACTAGTTCCTGCCGGAACCCAGACAACCTTACGGCTCTACGAAACTCTTTTCATGGGAGGGAGAAAAGAAGCCAGATCATTGCATGGCACTTGTATGTGAGAAGGGATGAGTGTGGAGGGTTGCCCCTCCACCTCTATTTATAGGAAATCCCAAGGGGTAGGGTAGTTTCACACAAACACCCAAAATGCACATGAATGAAGTCCTTCCACAAGGACCTAGGAGTGAAACCAAGGAACAAGAGGGTCCCCAAGGGGGGATACCCCATGTGGCCGGCCACACCCCCATGAGGGGCCCAAAAAATGGCTCCTATCCATCCATATCATCCCCAAGATCTTTTGGAGCAAAGCCCCAAAAGGTGGCTTTCCATAAAGTAACCATAAAGCTGATTTTCACTATTCACGACGACATTTTTCAGCGTCCGTTTGAACTGAAAATATTTATGTGGGCTTAGAACATTTCCAGTACCCACCAAAATGATTTTCAACGCATTCCGAAACAATTCCGATTTAGTGATTTTCATCTGCGAAAAGCATCTGAAGTGGTTCCGGCAGCTCCGGAGCATATCCGGTTATTATCCCGGAAAATTCCAGAAAGCTTCCAGAATGATTCTGGCACTCTCCAAGAATTATCAGGCATGTGCCGAAACCAATTTGACTTAATGGTATCCCCTGAAACAACTTTTCAGTTTCATCGAAACTCATCCGATGACCTCTCTCTGCGGAACCTTTTTCGATGTCCGAAACTTTTCCGGTGTCCGAAACTTTTTCGGTGATTTTCTCTCAGACTCCTTGTCTAGTATTCAGCAGATAGATGACCCTTAAGCGTGTGACCCTATAGGTTCGGTGAAGTATAGACATGACCCGGAACCCCTTCCGATCAATGATCAACATCGGAGCCGTGGACACCCATATTGACCCCTATACCCACACGAATAAATATTCGAGTGAACCTCCAGTTGTAGTGAGCTATTCCTGTTGCTTCGCGATATGTCACAAACACCCGAGGTGAGATTTGTTGCATCCCCGTGGACGAACCATTTGTCCAGCATGCAAGTTACCTCGTTACCGGTTTTGTTCTCTTTACTCGTTTCCGTGTTCCGGCATCCCAGTGATCAAATCACACTGTGTCTGGCCAGACAATGATGGATACCGTAACACCGAGAGAGCCCAGAGATATCCCTCCATTGTCGGAGGAGCAAATCCAAATCTCGAGCTATTAAGTTACTTGACATACTTTCCCATGAACCCGTAAGCCGCCGTAATAGCCATCCAGTTACGGATGACGTTTAACAAACCCCAAAGTTCATGAACCAAGCATGAAGGAACTCGATACTCTCATGGTCTGAGGAATCATGCAAACGTTAACCATCTCTACGTTATTAACCATTAACTTATGACGAATGTATCTCATAGCATAACATCAATCGGGTCGATTCAACACAAATGTTCTGCTAACATTGTGCCCTCAAAATTGTTGGCATAGACATGCCCATGATCAGGAAAACAGAACCATCATGCAACACTTGAGCTAGTCTTAGAGGCCAGCCTAGGAATACATTTTATCGTTTATTATTCCACACATGCTTATGAGTCTTCCTCCGAGCCTCTTTTTATTTGCAGACTCGGGAACCATAGCAGTTATAGCATGGAACATAAACCTAATTATGAACATGGAGATAATCAATAACATTTATTATTGCCTCTAGGGCATATCTCCTACAATCATTGCCTTGGATATCGTCATAATTATTTGCTCTTCTATCAATTGCCTAACAGTAATTTGTTTACCCACCATATGCTATTTTCTCGAGAGAAGCCACTAGTGAAATCTAGGGCCCCCGGGTCTATTTTCTACTCCCTCTGTAAACTAATATAAGACTGTTTAGATCACTAAAGTAGTGATCTAAACGCTCTTATATTAGTTTATGAAGGGAGTATCTTATTGTTTTCAAAGCTATTTATCCAAAAACCCAAAAATACCTTGCTACACTTTTTCTTTATTTATTTTATTTCGCATTTTCGCTAGATCTATCAATCCAATCTCATACAATTTAATCTATCTCAATACCGAGGAGGGATTGACAACCCCTCTTACGCGTTGGGTTGCAAGTATTTGTTCTTTGTGTGCATGTACCGTTTATATAGTGTTGCTTGGTTCTCCTACTGGATTGATGAACTTGGTTTCATAACTAGGGAAAATACTCATTCATTTCTGTTCAATCCCGAGCGAGCCTCCTGGGTCACTCTCGGGCGACTCCAGAGGCATAGCCGCCGCCACCAAAAGTCCCCCAGCCAAGCCACCAAACCCCCCGCCACCGCTGGAGGATGCTGATCTCGGCGGACGGCGGCGGTGGGGCTCCTCTGCTGCTCCCTCTCTCCCTTACTCCCGCCTCTCCTCCAACCCCACCATTCCTCATCATCCATTAGCCTCCTACTGTTGCCTGATGTGACACACGCGCGCGCCCTCCAGGCTGTGGCCCTTGGCTAGGGCGCCATATCCAGCGTCCAGTTGTCTGCCTCGTGTGCGTGGCAGCCTGATACGTCTCCAACGTATCTATAATTTTTGATTGCTCCATGCTATACTATCTACTATTTTGGACATTATTGGGTTTTGTTATCCACTTTTATATTATTTTTGGGACTAACCTATTAACCAGAGGCTCAACCCAGAATTGCTGTTTTTTTGCCTATTTTAGGGTTTCGAAGAAAAGGAATATCAAACGGAGTCCAAACGGAATGAAACCTTCGGGAACGTGATTTTCCCAACGAACAAGACCCAGGAGACTTGGACCCTACGTCAAGACACAAGAGAGGAGGCCACGAGGTAGGGGGCGCGCCTACCCCCCAGGCGGACCCTCCATCCTCGTGGGCCCCCTGTTGCTCCACCGACGTACTCCTTCCTCCTATATATACCTACGTACCCCCAAACGATCACATACGGAGCCGAAACCCAAATTCCACCGCCGCAACTTTCTGTATCCACGAGATCCCATCTTGGGGCCTGTTCCGGAGCTCCGCCGGAGGGGGCATCGATCATGGAGGGCTTCTACATCATCACCATAGCCCCTCCGATGAAGTGTGAGTAGTTCACCTCAGACCTACGGGTCCATATTTATTAGCTAGATGGCTTCTTCCCTCTTTTTGGATCTCAATACAATGTTCTCCCCCTCTCTTGTGGAGATCTATTCGATGTAATCTTCTTTTTGCGGTGTGTTTGTTGAGACCGATGAATTGTGGGTTTATGATCAAGTCTATCCATGAATAATATTTGAATCTTCTCTGGATTCTTTTATGTATGATTGGTTATATTTGCAAGTCTCTTCGAATTATCAGTTTGGTTTGGCCTACTAGATTGATCTTTCTTGCAATGGGAGAAGTGCTTAGCTTTGGGTTCAATCTTGCGGTGTCCTTTCCCAGTGACATTAGGGGCAGCAAGGCACGTATTGTATTGTTGCCATCGAGGATAACAAGATGGGGTTTTCATCATATTGCATGAGTTTATCCCTCTACATCATGTCATCTTGCTTAAGGCGTTGCTCTGTTTTCATTAACTTAATACTCTAGATGCATGTTGGATAGCGGTCGATGAGTGGAGTAATAGTAGTAGATGCAGGCAGGAGTCGGTCTACTTGTCTCGGACGTGATGCCTATATACATGATCATACCTAGATATTCTCATAACTATGCTCAATTCTGTCAATTGCTCAACAGTAATTCGTTCACCCACCGTAGAATACTTATGCTCTTGAGAGAAGCCACTAGTGAAACCTATGGCCCCCGGGTCTATCTTCATCATATTAATCTTCCAATACTTAGTTATTTCCTTTGCTTTCTACTTTGCTTTTATTTTACTTTGCATCTTTATCATAAAAATACCAAAAATATTATCTTATCATATCTATCAGATCTCACTCTCGTAAGTGGCCGTGTAGGGATTGACTACCCCTTATCACGTTGGTTGCGAGGATTTATTTGTTTTGTGCGGGTACGAGGGACTCACGCGTAGCCTCCTACTGGATTGATACCTTGGTTCTCAAAAACTGAGGGAAATACTTACGCTACTTTGCTGCATCATCCCTTCCTCTTCGGGGAAAACCAACGTAGTGCTCAAGAGGTAGCAAGAAGGATTTCTGGCGCCGTTGCCGGGTAGTCTACGCAGAAGTCAATATACCAAGTACCCATCACAATCCCTATCTCCCGCATTACATTATTTGCCATTTGCCTCTCGTTTTCCTCTCCCCCACTTCACCCTTGTCGTTTTATTCGCCCTCTCTCTCTCTCTATCCTCCCTCTCTTTCACTATTTGCCTCTTTTTGCCCGCTTGCTTTTTGTTTGCTTGTGTGCTAGTTTGCTTGCTTGTCACGATGGCTCAAGATAATACTAAATTGTGTGACTTTACCAATACCAACAACAATGATTTTATTAGCACTCCGATTGCTCCTCTTACCGATGCTGAATCTTGTGAAATTAATACTGCTTTGCTGAATCTTGTCATGAAAGATCCATTTTCCAGCCTTCCTAGTGAAGATGCTGCTACCCATCTAAATAGCTTCGTTGATTTGTGTGATATGCAAAAGAAGAAATATGTGGATAACGATATTGTTAAATTGAAGCTATTTCCTTTTTTGCTTAGAGATCGTGCTAAAGCTTGGTTTTCATCTTTGCCTAAAAATAGTATTGATTCATGGAATAAGTGCAAAGATGCTTTTATCTCTAAGTATTTTCCTCCCGCTAAGATCATCTCCCTTAGAAACGATATTATGAATTTTAAGCAACTTGATCATGAACATGTTGCACAAGCTTGGGAAAGGATAAAATTAATGATACGTAATTGCCCTACTCATGGTTTGAATTTGTGGATGATTATACAAAATTTTATGCCAGATTGAATTTTGCTTCTAGAAATCTGTTAGATTCGGCCGCGAGAGGCACTTTTATGGAAATCACTTTAGGAGAAGCTACTAAACTCCTAGATAATATTATGGTTAATTATTCTCAATGGCATACTGAAAGATCTACTAATAAAAAGGTGCATGCGATAGAAGAAATTAATGTTTTGAGTGGAAAGATGGATGAACTTATGAATTTTTTGCTAGTAAGAGTGTTTCTTTCGATCCTAATGATATGCCCTTGTCTACTTTGGTTGAGAATAATAATGAATCTATGGATGTGAATTTTGTTGGTAGGAACAATTTTGGTAACAACGCGTATAGAGGAAATTTCAATCCTAGGCCTTATCCTAGTAATCCCTCTAATAATTATGGTAATTCCTACAACAATTCTTATGTAAATTATAATAAGATGCCCTCTGATTTTGAATCTAATATTAAATAATTTATTACTTCGGAAAAGAATTTCAATGCTTTGATTGAAGAAAAATTGCTTAAGATTGATGAGTTGGTTAGGAACGTTGATAGAATTTCTCTTGATGTTGATTCTTTGAAACTTAGATCTATTCCACCTAAGCATGATATCAATGAGTCTCTCAAAGCCATGAGAATTTCCATTGATGAGTGCAAAGAAAGAACCGCTAGGATGCGTGCTAAGAAAGATGCCTTTATAAGAGCGTGTTCTTCTAGTTCCTATGAAAATAAAGATGAAGATCTAAAAGTTATTGATGTGTCCCCTATTAAATCTTTGTTTTGCAATATGAATCTTAATAATGATGGGACTGATTATGATCCACCTTTACCTAGAAGACGTTCCAAGAATTCGGAGTTTTTAGATCTCGGCGCTAAAATTGATGAAAGTGGGATTGAAGAAATTAAAACCCTAGATGTTGCTAAACCCACTATTTTGGATTTCAAGGAATTTAATTATGAAAATTGCTCTTTGATTGATTGCATTTCCTTGTTGCAATCTGTGCTAAATTCTCCTCATGCTTATAGTCAAAATAAAGCATTCACTAAACATATCGTTAATGCCTTGATGCAATCTTATGAAGAAAAACTTGAATTAGAAGTCTCTATCCCTAGAAAACTTTATGATGAGTGGGAACCAACTATTAAAATTAAAATTAAAATTAAAGATCATGAATGCTATGCTTTATGTGATTTGGGTGCTAGTGTTTCCACGATTGCAAAGACTTTGTGTGATTTGTTAGGTTTCCGTGATTTTGATGATTGCTCTCTAAACTTGCACCTCGCAGATTCCACTATTAAGAAACCTATGGGAAGAATTAATGATGTTCTTATTGTTGCAAGGAATTATGTGCCCGTAGATTTTATTGTTCTTGACATAGATTGCAATCCTTCATGTCCTATTATTCTTGGTAGACCTTTCCTTAGAACGATTGGTGCAATTATTGATATGACGGAAGGAAATATTAGATTCCAATTTTCGTTAAGGAAAGGCATGGAACACTTTCCTAGAAAGAAAATTAAATTACCTTATGAATCTATTATGAGAGCCACTTAGGGATTGCCTACCAAAGATGGCAATACCTAGATCTATCCTTGCTTTTTATGCCTAGCTAGGGGCGTTAAACGATAGCACTTCTTGGGAGGCAAACCAATTTTATTTTTATTACTTGATTTTTTGTCCTGTTTAGTAATAAATAATTTATCTAGCCTATGTTTTGGTTGTATTTTTTGTGTTTAATTAGTGTTTGTTCCAAGTAGAACCGTTGGGAAGACTTGGGGAAAGTCTTGTTAATCTTGCTGTAAAAAACAGAAACTTTGGCGCTCACAAGAACTGCTGCAATTTTTATTTGGAAAGTTCTATTTAGTTAATTATTTTTTCAGATGATTAATAGATAAATTCCTCACGTCTAGCAATTTATTTTAGAATTTTTGGGGTTCCAGATCTTGCGCTAGCTACAGATTACTGCAGACTGTTCTGCTTTTGACAGATTCTGTTTTTCGTGTGTTGTTTGCTTATTTTGATGAATCTATGGCTAGTAAAATAGTTTATAAACCATAGAGGAGTTGGAATACAGTAGGTTTAACACCAATATAAATAAAGAATGAGTTCATTACAGTACCTTGAAGTGGTCTTTTGTTTTCTTTCGCTAACGGAGCTCACGAGATTTTCTACTTTAAGTTTTGTGTTGTGAAATTTTCAAGTTTTTGGGTAATGATTTGATGGATTATGGAACAAGGAGTGGCAAGAGACTAAGCTTGGGGATGCCCATGGCACCCCCAAGATAATCTAAGGACACCTAAAAGCCAAAGCTTGGGGATGCCCCGAAAGGCATCCCCTCTTTTCGTCTACTTCTATCGGTAACTTTACTTGGAGCTATATTTTTATTCACCACATGATATGTGTTTTGCTTGGAGCGTCTTGTATGATTTGAGTCTTTATTTTTTAGTTTATCACAATCATCCTTGCTGTACACACCTTTTGAGAGAGCCATACATGATTCGGAATTTGTTAGAATACTCTATGTGCTTCACTTATATCATTTGAGTTATATAATTTTGCTCTAGTACTTCACTTATATCTTTTAGAGCACGATGGTGGATTTGTTTTATAGAAACTATTGATCTCTCATGCTTCACTTAGATTATTTTGAGAGTCTTAAATAGCATGGTAATTTTCTTAAATAGTCCCAATATGCTTGGTATTCAAGAATAGTAAAAACTTTCTTATGAGTGTGTTGAATGTTATGAGAAGTTTGATGCTTGATAATTGTTTTGAGATATGAAGATGGTGATATTAAAGTTATGCTAGTTGAGTAGTTGTGAATTTGAGAAATACTTGTGTTAAGGTTTGTGATTCCCGTAAGCATGCACGTATGGTGAACCGTTATGTGATGAAGTCGGAGCATGATTTATTTTTTGATTGTCTTCCTTATGAGTGGCGGTCGGGGACGAGCGATGGTCTTTTCCTACCAATCTATCCCCCTAGTAGCATGCGTGTAATACTTTGCTTTGATAACTTGTGGATTTTTGCAATAAGTATATGAGTTCTTTATGACTAATGTTGAGTCCATGGATTATACGCACTTTTCTCACCCTTCCACCTTTGCTAGCCTCTTTAATACCGCGCACCTTTCGCCGGTATCATACACCCACCATATACCTTCCTCAAAACAGCCACCATACCTACCTATTATGGCATTTCCATAGCCATTTCGAGATATATTGTCATGCAACTTTCCACCGTTCCATTTATTATGACACACTCCATCATTGTCATATTGCTTAGCATGATCATGTAGTTGACATCGTATTTGCGGCAAAGCCACCATTCATAATTCTTTCATATGTGTCACTCTTGATTCATTGCAATCCCGGTACACCACCAGAGGCATTCATATAGAGTCATATTTTGTTCTAAGTATCGAGTTGTAATTGTTTAGTTGTAAGAAAAATAAAAGTGTGATGATCATCATTATTAGAGTGAGGAAAGGATGATGGATACTATGATTCTCCCACAAGTCGGGATGAGACTCCGGACGAAAAAAAGGGGGAAAGAGGCCATAAAAAAAGAGAAAGGCCCAAATAAAAAAAGAGAGAAAAAGAGAGAAGGGACAATGTTACTATCCTTTTTACCATACTTGTGCTTCAAAGTAGCACCATGATATTCATGATAGAGAGTCTCCTATGTTATCACTTTCAAATACTAGTGGGAATTTTTCATTATAGAACTTGGCTTGTATATTCCAATGATGGGCTTCCTCAAAATTCCCTAGGTCTTCATGAGCAAGCAAGTTGGATGCACACCCACTTAGTTTCTTTTGTTGAGCTTTCATATACTTATCGCTCTATTGCATCCGTTGCATGGCAATCCCTACTCACTCACATTGATATCTATTGATGGGCATCTCCCAGTACAGGAATCAGCTACTTTGCCGTCTGCCGCGGCGGACGGCAAAGGCATGAACGGCGGACGGCAAAGGCCTTTGCCGTCAGCCGCGGACGGCAAAAGGCTCCGGCAAAGTAGGCTTCGGTAAACAGCTACTTTGCCGTCTGCTACTGATGGCAAAGTCTTTGCCGTCCGTCGCAGACGGCAAAGAGAGCGCGGCAGACGGCAAAGAAGGCGGACGGCAATAATTGCGCTGTCAGTCCGTTAAGTGGCTAACGGCAGGCCTTTGCCGTCCGCCGCTAACGGCAAACTTTCTAGTGTCTTTGCCGTCCGCCGTATGATGTCATCTACACGTCACTACATGGCAGGTTCTTTGCCGTCTGCCACTGATGGCAAAGGCTTTGCCGTCTGCCACTGTAGGCAAACTGACCAAACGGGTCAGCTCCCAGGAAGCACAGCTGGATGCCACGTGCCTTCTTTGCCGTCCGCAGCAGACGGCAAAGAGCCCGTTGCCGTCGGTGTCAGACGGCAAAGAGCCTGCATATTGGCTCTTTTATCTGTTTTTTATTAAATCCAACAATTTTCATCACAAATATAGATGACATATATAGATATATTTCAAAAGGCCATTACAGAGCAAACATATAAGATATCCAACACATAACTTCATCATCCAACCATATATATTACATGCATAGTTCCATCATACATAACAAGTTCAACATAGAGGCATCCAACCATATATATTACAATAGTTTCATCCAACGATACATGCATAGTTCAATGATACAAAAGAAACAGAGAAAGGGATAAGGAGCACTCCATCTATGCAAGCTTTCGTCAAGTGAATGAACTCTGCAAAAATGAAAAATAAGAAAGTTAGAACAAGAAGAGTAGAACAAGAAGAAGAGTAGAACAAGAAGAAGAGTAGAACAAGAAGAAGACTAGAACGAGAAGAGTAGAACAAGAAGAAGACTAGAACAAGAAGAGTATGTCATTTATGAGCTAACTTACGTGAAATGGATCATATATGAGCTAACTAAGTTGAAATGGGTCGTTTATGAGCTAGCTAAGGTGAAATGGATCATTTATGAGCTAACTTCGTTGAAATGGGTCGTTTATGAGCTAACTAAGGTCAAATGGATCGTTTTTCAGGTAACTAAGGTGAAATGGATCTTTTTTAGCTAACTTAGATGAAATGGATCATTTATGAGCTAACTTAGTTGAAATGGATCGTTTTTGAGCTAACTTAGGTGAAATGGATCATTTATGAGCTAATTTAGTTGAAATGGATCTTTTTGAGCTAACTTAGGTGAAATGGATCATTTAAGAGCTAATTTAGGTGAAATGGATCGTTTTTTAGGTAACCTAGGTGAAATGGATCGTTTATGAGCTAAATTAGTTGAAATGGATCGTTTATGAGATAACCTAGGTAAGATTGGTCATTTTGGAGTTAACCTAGGTGAAATGGGTTATTTTAAAGCTAACGTAGGTAAAATGGATCATTTAGGAGCTAATCTAGGTAAAATGGGTCATTTTTGAGCTAACTTGGATGAACTGGATCATTTATAAGCTAACCTAGGTAAAATGGGTCATTTTAGAGCTAACTTAGGTAAAATGGATCGTCTATAAGCTAACTAAGCTAATTATGCAATTTTTGACATAAGTAAGCTAAGTACAGATCGTTTTAGAGCTAACTTAGGTAAAATGGATGGTTTTGGAGGTCAGTAAGCTTATTAAGTCATTTTGGAGGTGAAGAAGCTAAGTCTAGGTCATTATGGTAAGCATTGGAGGAAATAAAGCTAAGTCTAGGTCTTTATGCATGTGTTAAGCAAAACACTAGATAAACTTACCAAGATGTAGGAGGTGTAGGAGCGGGGTGGCTCGTGTCGGTAGCTGGAGAAGGATCGTGCGATGCTTGTCTGGAGTTACGCTGCACCAAAGATCATTTCCAATGTCTTGTTAGCATGATGACACTCAAATGTTAAGACTAGCAAGTAATGTCCATTCAAATAAAACTCACCGTGGTCCCAGGAGCAATCACTGGCATCGGCGGAGCGGTCTGACCTGTCTTCTCGTACACAGACTGCACATTTGGTTTTGACGACTCGGTCATACTAGTTAGTAATGAGACAAACACTACATGAATGTTTTGGCTAATCTGCAGAAGAAACTTGCCACAAGGAGCTCGTACATGGCCCTTGCCTGCATGTCATTCCGTGCCCTCTCCTCCTCCATCATCTTTGTCGTCCTCTCCTCCAACTCCCGCTGCCTCTCCGCCACCTCCGCCAGAAGTTTCTCTGTTCTATCTCTCTCACTCTGTATAGCAGCCTGCAACACCACTCACATGACCATTTGTAATCATTGATGGAAGCGCACACAATGTAATGGAGAAAGATAATTGAGTACGTATCACTAACCTTGATGGCGAGTTGCACTGGCCGTTCACGAGGCCTTATCTCAGGAGCGGAGCTCGACTGGCGCGCCTTGATCTCCGGGAGAGTGCTAGGACAACGGATAAGTCCATCTCCAATGGCTATGGAGCCATGGGACCTCCCGCCACCAGATATCATCAACAACTCTGGATCAATGGGACCCTGGCTCGGGTTAAAGTCCTCCCCTTTCCTCGCCTTCCCCTCATCTCTATATCTCACAAGCTTGTTGTGGGAGGAGATGTTGGTGAAGTTGTTTGCATCATCGAGGTCAGACTGAGAGAAAGCCTTGACTTTCTTGAAAGAGGTAGTGTGGGCCATGGCATACAGGGTCGTACACCTCTAGCACCTTATCCGCCTTATTGTAGCGTGCCTGAAAGAGAGAAACAATGAAAATTAGTAATTAAAGGGCTCAAGCTAGCATGATGAATGAATTGCATGAATCATGAAGCAAACCACATACCCAGTTGCGCCCGAACTGATATAAGTTGGAGCTGCCTTGATGGTGTGGCACACCTTCCATTTGGGCACGTTTGTCCTTGGCCTCATTGTGGAGGGCTAGCCATCGTTGTGAGCACCACTCATCGACCAACACCTCCCAACAATCCATCCGATCCGCGCACCATCTTGGAGGCGCCTAAGTTAGCAAATAGAAACTTGAGCGCTACGGCTAAGAATTACTAAATGAAGGAACTTAAGTAGAGAAGGCCTTAAGAATTACCTTCATGTACTGCTCCTTACTCAGGAACTTATCGCGGCACGCCGGCTTGGTCTTCTTGATACCACGCAAGGCGTAGTAGTCTCGAACAGCCTGCACCCGAGCCTCGTGCCGTAAGTTTTGGAGTAGGCGCTTGCAGACGTTCTCGATAACATGTGCCGCGTCCTCCTCGTATCCCTCCTCACACCTGTAGAATGTCTGCAATCAAATGAGACAATATTGATTAGTACAATTAATAACTAGCTAGTTGAATATTTTTAAATGTGTAAAGGAGAAATTACCCAGAACTTTCTGATCACCATGTCTGCCCTCGTGTTGCACACGACACCGTCGATAATCTCATCCGGCGGGGCCGGGGCAGCCACGTAGTGCTCCCAGCTCAATCCAAGCTCTGGAAGCCGACCCTCACCAGGCAACGTGACAAACCCCGAGAAGTTTTGCCGGCAAAGAACTCCAAGGACGGAGTTGGGCCGGCGGACACTATGATGGTGGTCCCAACCCCTGCAGCATGACAAGGCCAACACGTTAGTTATTTGAAAAAACGTGAATGCACAAGGTACAAAAATATTAAATGCACTTACGTACCTCTCCCCATCAGGGAAAATCAACCACCTCTGCTCGCGGGTCACCGGCACGGACGGGAGCCGTGTAGCACCACGCTGGTAGACGATGCCCCCTCCTCCTCAAGATCAGTCGGCTCCCCGCCATCATCAGCATGGCCACTCGGCTCCTCGGGCTGATCCGGCCAGGTACCCCATCCGGACGTGTGCTCCTCCGGGGTCACGTGGGCCGAACTCTCGTGGGCCGAAGGCCAGTCGACCCGAGGCTCATGGGCCCAAGACCCGTGGACCGGAGGCTCGTGGACCGGAGTCCGTGTAGCCTCCTCCTCGGACGAGTCCACCCTAGCAGTCATGTGCTCGGGTGAAACGGCTGGGGGTGGCGGCGAGGAAGGCGCCGTAGGAGTCACCCTACCTCCTCTCCCACGACCACGTGCCCCACCTCCTCTCTTCCTACCTCGTCCCCTGCTGGGCACCGCGGTCGACGAAGAAGGGCCCGGCGGTGTGGCCATACTGTCCAGCAACGCTCGGCGGAGAGGTGCGTCTGGAATGGAAGACCTCAGACCACGCTCCCGACCAGCGCCCACCATCTTTCAACACCTGCCATGACAAACAGTAAACAAAATTAGTACAACATAAAAAAAGACCGACATGAATAATAATATATAGCTAGCTATCAAGTTTCATCGGAATAGATCAAATAATTAATGGGGGAGGAGGACTTGTCATTTGTGCTCACCCACGAACGAAGGGGCAGAGCTCGTCAAACGCACGGCGAGGTCGTCGAACACCAAACCTCGCAGCGATGAAACAACTGCATATTTAAAACTACACGATCAACACAATTATATATGATTTTTTTCATAACAAAATCTAAAAATATATGACCTAACTAATAATTCACAAATATATGACCCCGTCGGCCTCTGGAAGGCCAAAGAACACCTTTTCGGGAGGTGTCGGTGGTCGGGGTGTCCTGTCGGTGTCGGGGTGCCGTGTCGGGGTC
>NC_057806.1:428774646-428781842 GCF_018294505.1 Triticum aestivum
CGCGGCGGGCGGCGGCGGCGGCGGTGGGGTGGGAAGTGGTGGCGGGGCGAGGAGAGAACAGAGAGGGACGGGGGGTACGGGCCGTTAGATACTGCCCTTTTTGCCGTCCGCCTCTCTTTGCCGTCCGCCCTTTTGCCTCTTTGTCGTCTGCTAGCAGACGGCAAAGAGATGGGCCGTTAAGTTTTTCCCAAACGGGCGGGGGGTGGGGGCCACCTCTCTCTTTGCCGTCTGCCAGCTGACGGCAAAGATTCTTTGCCGTCTGCTAGCGGACGGCAAAGAGCTTCTTTGCCGTCAGCCTGATCTTTGCCGTCTGCTTTTTGGTAGCTGATGGCAAAGAGCTTCTTTGCCGTCAGCTAGCAGACGGCAAAGAGCTGGCAGATGGCAAATTAGCTGATTCCAGTAGTGTCCATAGCCCGTTGATACGCCTAGTTGATGTGAGACTATCTTCTCCCTTTTTGTCTTCCCCACAACCACCATTCTATTCCACTTATAGTGCTATATCCATGGCTCACGCTCATGTATTGCGTGAAGATTGAAAAAATTTGAGAACACCAAAAGTATGAAACAATTGCTTGGCTTGTCATCGGGGTTGTGCATGATTTATATATTTTGTGTGGTGAAGATGGAGCATAGCCAGACTATATGATTTATAGGGATAACTTTCTTTGGCCATGTTATTTTGAGAAGACATGATTGCTTTGTTAGTATACTTGAAGTATTATTATTTTTATGTCAATATTAAAATTTTATCTTGAATCTTTCGGATCTGAATATTCATACCACAATTAAGAAGAATTACATTAAACTTTTGCCAAGTAGCATTCCGCATCAAAAATTCTGTTTTTATCATTTACCTACTCGAGGATGAGCAGGAATTAAGCTTGGGGATGCTTGATACGTCTCCAACGTATCTATAATTTTTGATTGCTCCATGCTATATTATCTACTGTTTTGGACATTATTGGGCTTTATTATCCACTTTTATATTATTTTTGGGACTAACCTATTAACCGGAGGCCCAGCCCAGAATTGCTGTTTTTTGCCTATTTTAGGGTTTCGAAGAAAAGGAATATCAAACGGAGTCCAAACGGAATGAAACCTTCAGGAACGTGATTTTCTCAACGAACAAGACCCAGGAGATTTGGACCTACGTCAAGACACAAGAGAGGAGGCCACGAGGTAGGGGGGCGCGCCTATCCCCCTAGGCGCGCCCTCCACCCACGTGGGCCCCCTGTTGCTCCACCGACGTACTCCTTCCTCCTATATATACCTACGTACCCCCAAATGATCAGATACGGAGCCAAAACCCTAATTCCACAGCCACAACTTTCTGTATCCACGAGATCCCATCTTGGAGCCTGTTCCGGAGCTCCGCGGGAGGGGGCATCGATCATGGAGGGCTTCTACATCATCACCATAGCCCCTCCGATGAAGTGTGAGTAGTTCACCTCAGACCTACGGGTCCATAGTTATTAGCTAGATGGCTTCTTCTCTCTTTTTGGATCTCAATACAATGTTCTCCCCCTCTCTTGTGGAGATCTATTCAATGTAATCTTCTTTTTGCGGTGTGTTTATTGAGACCGATGAATTGTGAGTTTATGATCAAGTCTATCTATGAATAATATTTGAATCTTCTCTGGATTCTTTTATGTATGATTGGTTATCTTTGCAAGTCTCTTCGAATTATCAGTTTGGTTTGGCCTACTAGATTGATCTTTCTTGCAATGGGAGAAGTGCTTAGCTTTAGGTTCAATCTTGCGGTGTCCTTTCCCAGTGACAGTAGGGGCAGCAAGGCACGTATTGTATTGTTGCCATCCAGGATAACAAGATGGGGTTTTCATCATATTGCATGAGTTTATCCCTCTACATCATGTCATCTTGCTTAGGGCGTTACGCAGTTTTCATTAACTTAATACTCCAGATGCATGCTGGATAGCGGTCGATGAGTGGAGTAATAGTAGTAGATGTAGGCAGGAGTCGGTCTACTTGTCTCGGACGTGATGCCTATATACATGATCATACCTAGATATTCTCATAACTATGCTCAATTATGTCAATTGCTCAACAGTAATTCGTTCACCCACCGTAGAATACTTATGCTCTTGAGAGAAGCCACTAGTGAAACCTATGGCCCCCGGGTCTAGCTTCATCATGTTAATCTTACATTACTTAGTTATTTCCTTTGCTTTTATTTTATTTTGCATCTTTATCATAAAAATACAAAAAATATTATCTTATCATATCTATCAGATCGATCACTCTCGTAAGTGGCCGTGTAGGGATTGACAGCCCCTTATCGCGTTGGTTGCGAGGATTTATTTGTTTTGTGCAGGTACGAGGGACTCGCGTGTCGCCTCCTACTGGATTGATACCTTGGTTCTCAAAAAATGAGGGAAATACTTACGCTACTTTGCTGCATCATCCCTTCCTCTTCGGGAAAAACCAACGCAGTGCTCAAGAGGTAGCACAGCCTGAGGATCAGTTCTGTGCACAGCAGGAGACAACAATCTGTTTCTTGTGCGCATGATCTTCAGGTGCATCCATGGAGGGCTCCGTGTGGTGGTGTAGATGTGGAGCCGTGGAACCGCTGGGTGTTGGCCTTCTGCTTGTACGGTGGCCAGCCAGCGGCGCTACAGTCCATGAATTGGTGGTGGTGATCCAGATTTGATCGGCCAGATGGTAGTGACTAAAATCTATTGCGGCAACTATCTATGGCTCCACGACGGCGGTGGTCATCGAAAGGTTTTTGGGATGAGTCACCTCTCCTGATCCCGTGGTGACTTCGGCGGTGAGATACAAATTATGGACGATGACTTGACGCAAAGGGATGGTTGTGCGGTGACGACGGTCGCATGACATGTAGCTGCTAGGATCGCGGAAAAGTGGCGGCGACAACACATGAGTGATTTCGATGGTGGTGTTACTCAAGCACCTGGTCTCGAGCTTCGGGGCGAAAGCCTAGGTCAGACCCGAGTGGTTATACCTGGCAATGGTGATGTTTTTTCTTACGTCGCTACCTTGTTGAAGGCATTGCTCGAATATGATCAGACTGATTCTTCAGGGTGAAAACCTAGATTCTGACCTTGCGGTAGGATCCGGTGACTGTGACCCTTGATTATTGCTCCTCCCTTCCTGAAGGCGTTGTTGTTGAAGAATCTCATCGTCCATGTGGTGTAATGAAATTGTTGGTGCGGATATGGTCATTGTCGTAGTTTGCCGATCACAAATATGATCACTTTGAGGTCTTTTTTTCCTTGCCTACACATAGCTTTGGTCTTATATGACTTTGCTAGTTGCCGGCATTTTTCTCGCGTGTGTGAGATGGTGTTGGCTGTGTGCATCCTAGCTGTGCAGAGGCCGGGTGTGTGCTCATGGTGTTATGTATCTTCTTGATGCTCCATTTTGAGTCAATAAAATCCACCCTTTGTCGAAAAAAAACTGGGGGAAATACTTAGTGTTGTTGTGCTGCATCAACCTCTCCTCTTCGGGGAAATACCAACGTAGATAGAAGCAATCGGTGGCTACGGTTGGATGGCGGCCTTCCGCATCCGTGTTCACGGGCGAATGCGGGAGGAAATTTGTGGGTCACCTTTGGAGATGCCCTAAGTAATGGCATGAGAAGTTTGACAGAACTCTGGCTTCTGGAGGCTTTGTCATTAATGATGTTGATAGGTGTGTTTACTATAGCTATGGTGGGGCGATGGTGTTATGTTGTATTTGTATGTGGATGACATGCTGACCTTTGGTACAAACATTGATGTGATCAATGAGGTCAAGTCTTTTCTATCAAAAAGTTTGAACATGAAAGATCTGGGAGAAGTTAGTGTAATTCTAAACATCACACTGATTAAGGATGAGAGTGGGATAACTTTAACGCAATCTACCTATGTTGAGAAGATCTTGAGCCTGTTCGGCATTATGGATGGCAAGCCTTTTCCAACACCTTATGATCCTGGTGTGACACTTAGAAAGAACAAGAATGAAACAAGAGATCAATTGAGGTACTCTCAAATTCTCGGTCACTCAGTACTTATAGCTAGCTCAACAATACCGAATATCTCTTTTGCTGTGAGCAAACTGAGTAGGTTCATGTCCAACCCGAATGATGATCATTGACATGCACTAGAAAGGGTCTCATTCTATGTGAGAGGTACTATGAGTTACGAAACTCACTATTCAGGGCACCCTGCTGTGCTTGAAGGATGTAGTCATTCAAACTATATTTCTGATGTTGATGTGCTCTACGCCACAGGTGGGTATGTATCTACTTATGGGGGTGGCGCAGTGTCATGTACATCCTGTCAACAGACCGTATGGACGAGGTCAACCATGGAAGCAGAACTTACTGCTTTAGACACAACCACTGTTGAAGCACAATGACCGCATGAGCTCTTGATAGACTTGCATGTGGTTGAAAAACCTACACTGGATGTTCTTATGAATTGTGACAACCAAATGGTTATAGCTAAACTAAACAATTCTAAGGATAATGTGAAGTCATCAAGACATGTGAAGAGACGTTTAAAGTCTGTCAAGAAATTGAGAAACCCCGGAGTAATAAATGTTACGTATATTCAAACAGACAAACCTGGAAGATCCCTTTACAAAGGGACTATCACAAAATGTGATATATAATGCATCGAGGGAGATGGGTATGAGACCCATAGATGTTGCACCATATTAGTAACACAACCTTTGTGATTGGAGATCCCATGAATGAGGACCTTAGAAGAACAAGCTATTGGTTAACATACCATAGTAACATATAACCCACTCTATATGAAGATGCATAACTCTCATAGTTGTAATGCTCAGAGCGGTAAGGCAGGTAGACAACATGCCTTAATGCGGTTCTATTAGCTATGATTATTAAAGATGTTGTCCTACGGAGTAGTCTTGAAAGAACACACCTATATGAGCCCTGACTGTAAACATCGCGGTGTATGAGACTTGTATGATTTCTAGTAATTAAGCAAACGAAGAGACCGAGGAGTACGGTGTATGCTTCAAACCGCGGGGTAGCCTACTGGCAGCCAGATACTGGTTAAGACTTTGAGTGAACTCTGCTTGCACAAACTTGCAATTCAAGGCATAGTCCATTGTCAAGTTCTGAATGGATGTAGCTTAAAACTCTAGGTAGAAGTTCAACTTAAGAGTATCTGCTGAAACACTAGTATATTAAACAAGTAGCGAGAAAAGACAAATCTCTAAATGGGTATTTGAGATCTAGCGGGGGATTGTTAGAAATAGCGGGCATAACCCATGTACAATTTATGAAATCTCAAAGAGGCCCATGTAAAAAGGGCAAGTAGTGGTGCTAAAGTTTATTCTCATACCGCTAGTGGAGGAAGTGTTTGACCTCTTTATATAGTGGGTTCTCTCCACCACACTAAGTGATGTGTTGAGAAGAGAAATGAAAGACCACACACGCGTGCTCGCTCACCTAGCCTGGCCGGGCATGGGCTCGGGCCGAGGCTGCGCGTAAATGATCTGCCGAAATCCAATAGGTTGCGCGTGAATGGTCCATGGAAACCCGGTCCATTGTCTTGCATAGGCACAACTTCCTTTTGTCGTTTATTTTTGATTTCTTGGCAGACAAGTTGTCGGCATGCGGGAGAGCAGGTCTACGGAATCGTTCGTCCTTACGATCCTGCACCGAAAGATGACGAATTAGTATTTTGTGAAGCACTCTGCGCAACTGCTCAAGTTCGTCATCACGGGTGATCTTCTGTCCAAGTCAAGCGGGGCTGCTCATCGTCATCTCCAACGCCATCAACAAAAACAAAAGACCGTCGCCAACATTGTCATCAACAACGTCGCTCCTGCAGCAGCTAACGAACAGTACGTTCATCATGATTTGTTCATGTCTATTTGTAGTTGTTGTTATATGTGCGATGATGTTGTGCATGTTTTCCTATTCATCTAATATGCCAGATTGTTGCATGCAATTTTCTGTTCTATTCATGAATTATTTACTGAAAGTCTGAAATTAATCATGAATTTGCCTACTCTTCCAACAGAAGTCTTATTTATTAGCTTATTCTGCAGATTTGCTTATAAAGAAGGAAAAGAAAAAAAGCAATGTTCGCCATGGTTTTATCATACGGAGCAAAAAAATATGTAGCACTGTCTCAATCGACTAAGAAAATCTTAGTTTTCAATTGACGTTGCAGTTTTTGTCATGTACTATATAGATCTAAAAAATGTTCACTATACTTTGTGAGAATTTGTTCATACAGTGCACACAAACATAGTATTTGTTGTAAGAATTCTAAAAAGGCAAAATTTTGCACGGAAATTGACATCGATTGGCAGTTATCGTTGTCCACCACTGCTAACTTCTCACAAAACCGTCAAAAATCTGTCTGATATGGATTTCAAGCGACATGTTTTGTGACGCGAGGGAATCATATATACCGTGGATCCGCTGATGCGTCACCCTCGACGTGGCAGGATCAGTTCATACGGTAGATATTGACAAACTGCAAACGGTTGGCACCTAACCTTTTCTTTTCTTTTCTCTAAAATGATGATTAAATAGGGAGTCCAATTCCAATGCCAACCGCAAGAATGTCCAAACAAATCAACAGCAGGAGACCGTCTGTCCTATTTTGCGCCATTAGTCTTCTCCGCAGGAAGCCATTCGGTGATTTGACAAAGGCATCTAGGGGGCCCGTCCTTGAGATTCTCTCTTAACCTCCAAGGACGAGATGTCTAGCACTAGACGAGTGGTTGGAGGCTTGCTCGATCGTCAAATCTAAAAATGATGTTGCCGCTTGTCAGCTAGTAGGATTTGATTCCCGCCAAAGCATGACATGCATGCATGAACCATTGCGATCAATCATAGGGAGAACACCAAGCGATCGACCTGCTCTCCCTATCGTCTTGTTTGATGTACTATATCACTACATGCAATAAAGATATAAATATTCGTGCACCAAGGGCCGGCGCCGGAGAGAATATGGGACGTGGCGGCGTATGAGGAAAACCGGCGATTAAGTTAGTGAAGCTTATCGGTGATCGACGACTAGATTAATTAGGACTGTGAGTTAAATGAGATCGTTCGAGGGGGGCAGCAAAGTGGCGAGGGAAACGACGAAGACATGCTTTCATGTCGTTAGCGCCTCTTTATTAATGTAAAAGGAGCTAATTAGATTAAGTTCCAACTCTAAAAGAGAGAATTTTAAATTAAGCGT